>NC_137050.1:33080362-33280362 GCF_032717465.1 Coenobita brevimanus
GTGTTCAGGCCGGGCGAAGTCGTGAGCAGCTTCAAACAAGAGAGTAAACACATAGGATCTTCAAACACACGATAAATACTAAAGGGATGAAACTGCCTATGATGTGTAGATATTAGTTTGTTGATGATGTCGGGATGAACAGAAAGAGACAGACAGCGGCACAATGTAAGGCTGCGGAGACAGACACTGTATACAATGAAGCTACGAGAGAGAGGTTGAGCCACTGACTATCCTTGTTTTACGCTAAATTGGTCTAACAATGGAATCTCCCCATCTTGAATCTTGCGTTACAACAATAGATTAGCACTAAAATATAATGCTGATCACTGAGAAATGCCATGGGATGGATGTAAAGCCATAGTATTATCTTTTTCTCTCGCTGAGCTTCGCAAAATAAGTTACAAAAGGATGAACATCTGGGTCAAGTTATTGTGAAAGAACTATAGTGAACGCATACTGGTAGTCACTGAGTTACAAGATGAACTGGAATATGTCAATAATAAGGCTTCGTTGTCTGCATAATCTGATTACATTTAACTTATATAAAGATTTAGAAAAGTGAATACATAAAAACATATTACTGTATATGCCTAAAGCTCTCCCTCTCTCTCTCTCTCTCTCTCTCTCTCTCTCTCTCTCTCTCTCTCCAGTTTGTTGCATTTCTGTTCATTCTGAAGTGTTTTATATAATATTAATGTCAATTCCTCTGTCACTAGTGTTTTCCAGCATTCTCTGAACCACCAAACATGCCACCACTTGTGTATTAACATCAGTCGATATACAGGGATACGGTACTCATATTTGACTGGGACAGTTATCAGTCATCATAATTACTGCGGTCAGTTTATGACTGTCCACTGCAGGGCTGAAACTCCTCGTGCACTGCTCTTTAGATCTTGTCTTAGCAATACATCTCTACGATCACTGAGGACGGCCTGAATAAGAGTAGATGTCTAAAGGCAACAATTCAAGTTCTCCAAACTTAGCCTGTTGGGTTTGCAAAGTGTGTGGTCTACCACCTAAATCACCGAGTGGCCCTGTTAATTCGGCAAGGGTACAAATATCCATTGATACATATATTGATTCTGGAAAGGACAAATAAGACACGCTCACTGCCTCTGTGCTGCAGCTTGTCACTGGTCGTGGGACGACGAGGACTGTGGACTTCTTAGTCGGAATCAAAGTAAACGGTAGAAATCTGATAACTGGCCAGTGATATATTGCTATCTGTTGTTTAGATTTGTGTTACTGTTTGCGGTGTGTATCCTGTTTTTTGTCTCTTAGTCAACAGCTCAAATTAATGATCAAATTTAACCCATCAATGATCATTTATGAAGTAAGCAGTACGTAAGTTGAGTTGTCCATATCTTCCTGTATGGCAGAGATAAAAGGCCGAGAGAAATAATCTTATTTCTCTGAAATCCTGCTCTCATTTATTAACTTTCATCATCTCTTTATTGTGCGCAAGTTAAATGCTGTCTTGGTGGGTTTATGGAATGCTGGAATGAAATGTAACGTTACATTAATACACATATGACCATATGGAGAGGGAACAGATGTTAACATCTGGGAGTGGTAGTTACCGGATATCAAACTGACTTTTCTACGAAGTACTAATGTATTGTACTGATTACTTTTAACATACCGTGCATTACCATGTTAGAGTGACGACAATGATGAGCTCATGGGTGGTGATGGCGGTGGTGGTGGCGGTAGCAGGTGCAGTCCCTGAGTCCCGCCAACTGGTAACTGAAGACTGCGGTGCCATATCCATGTCGCCCGGAGAGAGGATCGCCGTACAGTCTCCTAATTTCCCACAGAATTACACTAACAGCTACAGGTGGGAAGACGCTGACTTTAATTCTGTAAGGAAAAAAAATGGTTTAGCTGAACCTTAGTCTCGACTTAGGCAGTGAAATTGGAACTTTTCACTCATTCTCCTTGCCTGCATTGCTTCATGTCACCACACTGCACTAAAATATAGTGTCCTTTAAAGCTAAATTTTACTGTCGTGCTTTCTATACTATCATGCCTCACTAGAAATCAAATTTAGGGCTGACAGGAGACTGATCAGAATTGTCAAAAATCTTGTCAAAATTGCTACTGAAAATGCAGCAAGAAACTGGATTTTTTAACGTTTGAAAGAATGACGAGGACTGGAAATAAACTACTTGGCTACGGATGATTCATATATATGCTGATATCCACAAGGAACAGAGGAAACACGAAAACGTCCCTAGCGTTCTCGCGTATTCACATTCTCAAGAGAGAATGATCTCCACGAAGATGGATATACACGAAAGCGCTCGGGACATTTTCCTTGTGAATATCCGCATGTGTGTGTGTGTGTGTGTGTGTGTGTGTGTGTGTGTGTGTGTGTGTGCTTTATTATAATACAATTTATGATTATACTCGTAGATATACCCCTATATATACTTTTTTTTGTTACCCCTGACTTGTGCCATATGAAACAAGAACTAAAACTTGTGACAGGACGATTTTATCCCTCTTGTATTTATTTTCATGTTGATTTCCAAGGCTGTTGAACTTTTTTTTTTTTTCCTGACGTGGACTGATTGTGTAAATTAATCCAGTACCGTATAATATCCAGTGGCGGATGCAGCTAAAGCAAATGTGCACCAATGGGGAGGTACTATAGCCGCGGCGCGCGAGTCTGAGGATGTCATTATAGTGCCCTGGCAACCTACCATTCAAAAGTGCGTCTGATTTCGTGTATCATATGAGACGCATGTGATTCGTATATAATATGTTTGTGTATAATAGTATTCGTATATAATATGTTTGTCCATAATAATATGATTCGTGTATAATATGGTAAGAAATCGGACGCACTTTTGAATGGTAGATTGCCAGGGTACAACAATGACAACCTCAGAGTCGTGCGCCGCGACTGTAGTAGTTTTCTTAATTTGCTGTTTATAACATTCTCCCTTGCAAGTAAGGTAGAGGAGTGTGTGGCACATATCACTGGATGTCCTTTCCTTGCTTTTTGATTCCACATATCCCTATCTTAACCTGGGAAAATGGGTTCGGATGATAGTGATGCTGATGCTGATGAGTGAGTGATGATAACTACCACCGCCGCAGTAGAAGGGTTGAGGTTATAATTTCATTCAGTCACACTTTCTGTTTGTCCACCAGATCACACAGACACTGATTTGAGGATCATGATGAAAATTAGTGTGAATGCTTCACTGACTAATGGAAAGTGCCCCTAAATTCTTGTAAAAGTAGGTCAGGGACAAGGACACAGTGATTATTCAACTAAGGGTCATATTCTAAGTTGCATAAGCTTTGCAGCAGGTCTTGCTTAGCTATTTATTTTGTGTATTACAAATTTAAAATACTATCGTATGCTATTTAGCGACACAGTTTGCATCAGTAACATATGAAAAGATACTGAGGTGAAGTACGCAAAATAATTTGTCAAGAAAGAGATTTTAGGAAATCTCCAAAGCCACTTAGAATACTATCCTAACTGCCAGATGACCGATGTCTAGTGGAGGTGTGCATAGGCCGGACTGAGTGTACTTCTTTTTTGTCAAAGTGTAACAGCCACAACTCCTGAAAAAGAGTAAATTTAGCGAGGGAGTAGAAGGAGGATAAGTCAAAGAGTGAAACAGAAGACAGCTGAAGCAGACAATGGTATGGTGTTGGGGTGTTTAGTTGACTGTTGTGGTCCAGTGTTAAGCACCCGTCCTCACCCAACCCCCAAATCCCCCTCTTCCCCCAGTTGCCAGTGGCATGTGACTTGCGCCAAGGAAGCCGACAACTATCTGAAGTTCATCTGTCCTACGTTCGAGCTGGAGTTCACAACAGATTACATTGTTGACCGTCTCATCATCACCTCCCATGGCTATAACGCAGTGTAAGACAAATCGTTATTCACTCCTTTAACATTACACACAATATACCATTGGGGAACGCGTGGTTCAATCGGTAGAGAGGTGGCCTGCAGTCCTAACGGACCCAGGTTCAAATCCCGGCTGGGGCAGGGAAGCTGAAGGATTTGAATTTCATTAAATCAGACTTTACCGATCTACCAGAAGACCCGCCGACATGTAAAAATACCACCGCTATTGCCAATACACCAGTCTAGTATGAGACAGCCCTAGCATGTGTTCAATATGGACGGTTGGTGTTAGCGCCGAAGTGGTGACATGTAGAGGTGAATGGTATGTAAGAGGACTGCTGGGCCTTGATAGCAGGCTGTGAAGCCTATGCCCTGAGTCGGACAAACTAATATATATATATATATATATATATATATATATATATATATATATATGTTATTATCCCCCTCACTATGATCATGTATTAACTTAGTATATTAAAGACAAAGCTTTTTAACTTACGAAAGGTGTCTCATTAAAGGCAGGTCGTGTTAGTGGTTAAAATGCCACAGGTGTATAAATTACCTTAACGTGGGACTGACTGCCTGTGTGTATTGTGGTGTGCAGGAGATGCGGCACTGACAACCCGGACGGCACCGAAACCTCCACCGGCTGGACCAGGCTCACATTCGCCACCAACAGCGCGGTCACTGCTAAGGGATTCCGCTGCTACATCTGGTGTTATGCCAAGCCTACAACCACCCCTCCTCCAACCACCACCACTACAACCACCACTACTACAACCACCACTCCTACACCCACCACTACTTCAACCACCAGTACATCAACCAGCACTACATCAACCTCCACTACATCAACCACCACTACTACAACCACCACGCCTATCTGCTAAATCTGCAACCGAGCATATAGGGCTGTTTTTCTTGTTGTCTTTGGAGATATTCTTATAACCTCTTTCTTGGCGACAATACTGCACATCACACATTTATAATCCTCTTGTATATTTCTGATACAGATGGTGTCGATGTTAGACATACGTACAAAGCATACAAGAGAATGTAAGATGTAACATGGGCTATATATCGCTAAGGAAGAGGCACAATGAAGTCTCCTATGCCAACGAAAATAAAGCCATATAACCCATCTTGCACTCGGCCACCACAGGATTTTACACCAAGCACTTAGGTCTGCGCATTAGTCAAATAACTGAATATTTACATCACTTTTACTAGTAGCACTGGTAGTGAGAAACTGCACTCAATGTTTTCTACAATAGTCAAATGTGGTGAAGACTCAAAGCTGGCTCTCTATCAATCCTGAGATCTACACCTGATTTTGATTACTGTCCACAACATCGAAAGCTCCACATGTTTATCAAGGATGCTGGTTGTTCTTGGCGCAATGTCGCGTGAGGCAGATGACAAGCTAACTGGCATGAAATAACAAAAAATAAATATGTCAGGCAAGGATGAGTGTTTACATTTTATTCCTTGGTGCATCTCGCCGTCTTCATTGTGGCGGCTGTCCACAGAATCACCAGGATTGTCTACATATGAGATACTGGACTGTGCAAGGAGGTTGGATATACGGTGGAACCCATGACATCACATCCTCGGGCACGACTCATGAAGTCAGTAGGTGGAGCTAGCAGCCATACTGGATTACTCCTAAGAGTTTTATGCTGTTGACTACAGTTCTTGTTGATATATTTTGTTTTTGCCTCACCCAAAGGAATGGCCAAATGAAATATTTGTCTGTAACTGTGTTATTCACTGACTCACTAAGTTACTGTACCTTTTTTGAAGGATTGGATCCAGGCCTATAGGGAGTGTATTACTTTATCCATGAAAACAAATTTTACGCAGTGGTCTGTCCCACACGAAGGAACAGCCCATGGGGGTCCTGGTCAATGCTGGAATGTACGACCATATTTTTTAACCAAGGGGAAAAAAAATGCACTGTGGTAGACCTCCACCTGCATCAGGTGTCAGGCAGGGCTGGAATCCCCAGCACTCTCATGTGAGGGTGACCTGCAGGAGAAATGTCATATATAGGTCCACAGGGTATATTATATCAATCAATCAATCATTTCCTGTGGCACCCCACGGGATGCATAGGGCCTCAATGAACTCTCTCCACCAATATTTGTCTCCTGCCATCTCCTTCAGGTCCCACCAACACTCCTCTCCTGCTTCTTTTTTCATTGTCCTCAACCAGGTTTCCCTCGGCCTACCTCTACCTCTTCTTCCTCAAGCGTCCACTCTGGCACATCCTGTATTAAACTACCTTCTTTTCTGTATATGTGCCCCAGCCACTTCCAGCGAGACAGTCTCACATAATCATTAACTGGTTCCACTCTCGTAATATCCTTTACTCTTGCATTTGTAACTCTGTCTTGCCACTTTACCCCAAGAATCCTTCTCAGTATTTTATTTTCAAATCCTAATACTTCCTGATCTGTTGCAATTGTACTGTACCATGACTCATGCCCGTAAATTAAAATTGGTCTAACCATGGACTTGTAAATTTTCACTTCAGTATGTACCGAAAACATTATTATTCCAAGCAGATTTCAACATTCCAACAGATCGCCAAGCCCGTCTAATCCTCTCCTCAATTTCATTGTTTAATGATCCATTAGATGATACAATTGTTCCCAGATATTTAAAGTTTTCTACATTCTTCACCAAATTATTCCCAATTACACAATCGATTTGGTTCTCCACGTTCATATTAATAATTTCAGTCTTTCCACAATTTATTACCCATCCAACTTTTTCTCCTTCCTCCACCAGATAATCAAGCACCCTCTGCATCTCGTAAATACTTCCGCAAATCAGTACAATATCATCAGCATAGTCCAAATCCATCAGCTTCTTATTTTCTTTCCAGTTAATTCCTGCACCTGTTCTCCTTACAACCTTTTTCATAACATAATATACATAATGGATTATATATATATATATATATATATATATATATATATATATATATATATATATTTGCACAGTGATAGACCTTCGCCCAGACAATTACTATGGTGAGACTTTCTCGCTCCCCAGGGGTAGGAGCAACGCTGGTATGCCTAGGAAAATGAATTTTGTACAGTTATAGAATGCACGAGGCCCAAGTGTTAGTCACGTAGGGCTCTCCTGGGGCTGCCCCACGTCAGTAACTATTCATTTCCCCTTTAGAATACTGTACAGGCAGTTGCAGCTATCACAGATGTTCTTTGCCTTGTTAAGGTGGGGAGGCGTTAGTGAGGGATGCTTTCATACTGTGACACCAATATACTGTAACTGGGCTAAGAAGCTTCCCAGTTATATAAATATCCCTCATCTCCCTCCTTGTGCCCCGACAGGAGGAATGGGGGACTGCCTGCTGTCCAACGGCTTCATGTTCAAATGAGCCTAGAACCACAACTAGAGAGACACACAACATACTCCAACAGTGTAGCAGTCTTATGTCCTTCTATAAGTGTGGCAGGCTTTGAAGTTCGGGAAAATGGTGTGTTTAAACGGCAGAATGAGTGGGCAATGGCATGTGTGCAGAATGAAGAAAGACTCCATGCTTCGATCCTAACTCTGGCATTTATCACTTCTATTCTTGGCTTTCTTCAGTCCAACCTTTGATATTACGCGATTATTGAAATACTGACATTACGCAACCGAAGATAATGAGCCCAAGCCTGTAAGAAAAAAGTTACATAATTCCATCTTGACCTGAGCATTCTTTTGTCTTAACTAGTTCATCTTTCGGTCCTAATCATGGCATTCTATGGTCCTGGCCTTGACGTTCTTCAACTCTAAAGAACTGCCTTCCCACCCCAGAATTCGTAAGAGTACATTTGTATGATGGAGATAATTCTTCCCTGTAAAAGTAACTACAACTCTCTGCAGTTACGTGGCAACCACAATAAGGGATTTCCCCCCTTATTCATACCAGTTCATTCCTGCCTATGGTAAGTCAGTATTCTCATGAATGCCATTTATAACACTCTGGGTTGATAACAAAACCGCGTAAATAAAACACCAGCGAACAGACAAGTGTAGCATACAAGACACATCGCCAAAAAAGAGATGTTACTAAAGACCCAAAGCCAACGAGAATGCGGCCCACAAAAGATAGGAATGATGAAACAGGTTGACCACCACAGTCACATGGCGTATATTATATATATATATATATATATATATATATATATATGGAGATAAAATAAAGACCAGATGGAAAGAATATGTTGAAAGCCTGATGAATGGGAACAGAGAGAGCAGAGCGGCTGTAAACATGATTGGTTTGGGGGCTGTGCAGAGAAGGAATGCAGTGCCAGGAGACGTGACAGTCGCACAGGCAAAGAGTGCTGTGAAGCGGTTGAAAAATAGGAAAGCAGCTGGGGTTGACGAGGTGTATGCAGAGATGCTTAACCCGCGGCGTCCCGTCGACATTCTTTAACGTCCACACTGCCAATCCCGTCGACGTACATAAACGCGAATCAATTGCAAGGTCCCTAATTTGCACAATTTTCAATTTTCGCGAGTGATTTTTGGTACGTATACACGTGACACCTTCCTCTACAAGATGCCAGGCAGGGACAATGCCTTACCCAGCATGACCTCCTCCCCCCCCCCTGTACGCCATTGTCTCAGCAATTCACCTGTTATCAGTGACCTGGCCAGTAAAGCCATGTCATGCCATGGTATGAAATTCAGGGCCAGAGTGACTCCCCAATCAATGACAATGTGGAGGACAAACTTTACACAGCATTAGAGGAAGAAACAGTCAGAAATGATGATCAGGTAATGTGGCAAAAAAATGTCAGGTATGGTGATGAGTTAGTGAGTGAAACAATGCTTATAATGCCTATATTACTGCTTGAAAACCAATATACTCTCATACTATATATAAATTCGTACCAAGTAAATAAATAAATACCGTTTATGAGTGGTGTGAAATAGTTATCCTCCCACAGAACTCGTTTTCTTTGGTGCCAGCCTGTTAGAAAACCCAGTAAGGTAAGGAGGTACTCCTACCTGTATCGAGTATTTTAAACCTCAGGTGAGCGATTTCTCTATGAATTTTCGATGTTTCTCACCAAAAGCAGAGGTTTGGGCCAAAAAATTTTTTTTCCAAAAATGGTCGGGATTGGGGGGAGTCGGTGGTGGAAAAGTGGTTGGGATGGGGCGGGTTAAGTGTAGTGGAGAGAGTGGAATGAAGTGCTTGTTGGAGATATGTAAGAAGGCATGGACGAGTGAAACTGTGCCTGCAGAGTGGAAAAAGGCTGTGGTTGTAACCCTGTACAAAAATAAAGACGAGCAAAGTGAGTGCAAAAATTATCGTGGCATAAGTTTATTGAGTGTGACAGGGAAGGTACATGGAAGAATTATTATAGCAAAAGTAAGAGAGATATCAGAAGTCCTAGTGAGTGATGAACAGGGTGGCTTTGGGAGTGGCAGAGGATGTGTGGATCAAGTATTTGCAGTGAGACAGATAGCAGAGAAGGCTTGTGACAAGGACCATAAGGTGTTTATGGCATTTATGGATCTGGAAAAAGCATACGACAAACTAGGCAGTGAGGGATTGTGGAAAGTTTTGCGCATGTATGGTGTAGATGGTAAGCTGCGAGGTGCTGTCAAGAGATTTTATGATGGTAGCAAAGCATGTGTAAGGGTTAATGGGCATCAAAGTGAATGGTTCACGATTGGTGTGGGCGTGCGACAAGGTTGTGTGATGTCCCCATGGTTGCTCAATATATATATGGATGGGGTGATGAGAGAAGTAAAAACACGAGTAATGGAGAGAGGGATGGCGTTGGTAATGAATGGTGATAGATGGAATATCTCAAATTTGTTGTATGCTGATGATGCAGTACTGCATGCAGGTACCGGACAAGAACTTGGTAGGTTAGTGCAGAGTTTTGCTGATGTCTGTAAGCGTCGTGCCATGAGAGTAAATGCAGAGAAGAGTAAAGTGATGGTTATTGTGAAAGAAGGTGACTCCCAGTGTGATGTCACAGTGAATGGAGAGAGACTGGAATTGGTGAGAGAGAGAGAGTTCAAATACTTGGGTACAGATAGAAAAGAAAGGAAAATGTGCAAAAGAAGTCGAAAGTAGAGTGACACAAGGAAGAAAAGTAGCTGGTGCAATGAAGGCCTTGATTAGAAACAGAGGCTTGAGTGTTGCAGCTGCACGAGGCTTACATGAGGAAGTGTTAGTGCCAACTTTAACATATGGGTGTGAGACTATGGTGTGGCACGAAAATGAAAAGTCAAGAGTAACAGCAGTGGAGATGGGACTGCTGAGGAATGTATGTGGAGTACAGAGGGTGGATAGGATACGAAATAGTGTGATTCGTGAAAGGTGTGGAGTGACGGGAGTGAGGAAGTCGGTGGAAACCAAAATCGAAGAGAGTGTCCTGAGATGGTATGGTCATGTGGATAGAATGGATGACAATAGAGTGGTGAAAAAGGTATACCTGAGCGAATTTGAAGGAGGGAGGAGGCGAGGTAGGCCAAGGAGAAGGTGGAGAGATATGGTGGATGAGTGTGTGAGGAAGAGAGGTTTTGAAGTCGGTAAGGGTAGAGAATTGACAAGAGATCGAGCTGGCTGGATGAATGTTGTGAGGAGAAGTGCATGATCAGGGATTTTGGCACCCCTTGTAAGCATGGCAGCGTCCAGATTGACTCAACCGGATACGTTTGTGTGAAGCTGCAGAACGTGGTGAATGTTTTTGGCGTATCCAGTAGAGCCAGGATTTTGGGGGCTTGAATGATGAGTGAATGGAAGTGTGGCCTATTTGGATTGGGCAAGTTTGTGCTGTCTGGACATTGCTACTCCTCACCCTGCCCTAGGGTGGGAAAGGAGGTCCGGATGATGATGATGATGATATCTATCTATCTATCTATCTATATTTACCTGTATACACACACACACACACACACACACACACATATATATATATATATATATATATATATATATATATATATATATATATATATATATATATATATATATATATATATATATATATATATATATATATATATATATATATATATATATATATTATCTTGCAAACTTAAAGTGATTTTAGTCATATCAGGGAAGAATTTTCGAGCTAATGGGAGTTAGGGCATCCTTCGTTAATCTGTATCTATAATTAGAAAGTCCATGTGAGTTAAAATGTTCGTTATAACCTTCATTAACCCGTCATTCCTACAGATCCTCTCGGAGTTAAATTGGTTACACACAGCTCTCATTAAGACCATCACTGCTAGAGAACCATCATGAGCTGAGTCAGACAGTTTGGTGGTAACAAGAATAAAATATAATGTACATAATCGGGCAAAAGGAGTTAAGATGTAAAGCAGCAGAAATTATTATTCAGTGATTAAACACAACACTTTGAGTAGCTTGGTGTTCTGATGTGCAGCCTGAACACTCTCTCTCTCTCTCTCTCTCTCTCTCTCTCTCTCTAATAATGGCCGACACAAGGCTATTTCATTCAGCTTAGCTTTTTAAACTGGACGAGCTAAATACAGACTCACTAGACCCTTTACTGCCAGGCGACTCTCCTAACCTGAATAAAGTGGTCTGGGCGGCAGCGATAATACAATGGAAAACAGGCCACCGTAGTGAAGGGCTTAATCCATTCAGACCATAGATTTATTTATTCATTTATCTTTATCACAGGAGGGATTTATTTATTTATTATTAACACAGGAGGGATCCATCGCGCTGTAGGGGTCCAAATGACCTGCCTGCACCACTGACTGACTACCTTGTTTTATACCGGCAACATGTACACTCTCATGGTCGGGACAGCTCTAATATTCTCTCTCACCTAACGTCACACGACTTTACTCTGCAGACAGTGAGTCACACAGGCCTGAATGTTGATGCTGCCACGGTTAACCCCTTCATGGCCAGCTTCTCTAATTATTTTATTCAATCTAACACCAGACGATTTTTATCAACTCGGAATTCAACAAAGTCAGCTGGCATCAGCCACAATTAAATAAATAAAGTCAGGGTACTGGTTGTTAGCCCTTTCATCCCAAGGACGTCTTTTCAGTTTCAAGGACGTTTTGTTCACCATTGTTTTAAGTAACACTAAAGCATTTTATTCATCTCTGGGAAGAGTCTGTACCAAAAGAGTCAATAAGCCACTTCAAGCCACTGTTTAGTGCCAATGTCTCACAGCCATAGACTAAGACAGGCAGCACCAATGCCTTTAAGATACGAATTTTCATCTTTCAACACAAATAACTGCAACGACAAACACCTATGTTGAGTGAATTTAGTGTCCCATTGGCCACACCGATTTGACGAGAAATTTCATCGCCTAACCTACCGTTGTTATTTACCACACTACCAGGATAAATGAGTCTTTCCAAGACTTTCACATCACATGCCTGGACAGACTGACCTGCTACATCCAACAAGCCATTAAATGCCTGGACTTTCCTCTTGGCCAAGGAGACCTTTTATCCCATTGGCTTCGCATTCTTGAGAGCACACAGTAGTGTCTCCAGTGTATCCGGTACGATAACTGCATCATCAGCAAGTCAGGGTCAGAAATCCTGAAATTTCCAGTTGATATCTCACAGCAACTTCGGCTCACAGCCGGGCCAAGTACCCAGTCCATGCGTGTGTTGAAAAGCGTGGGATCAAAGACACTTCCCTGTCTTACTCTGGTACTTACTGGGAAGAAGTCGGATGATTCTCCTCTACACAGGACAGCACTCTTAGTGTTTAAATATAAGCCAACAGTCAGCTGGATTATCCCTGTGGGAATTCGACGGAGTTGCAGGAGTTCCCAAAGGTCCCTCTGATTTACTGAATCAAATGCCTTCTTGAGATCCACATAGGCTGCAAGCAGACCTTGTTGATACCCAAGACCACACTTCATGAGAACTCGAAGAGCTAGGATGCGGTCTAGTGTAGACTTCTTGGGTGTGAATCCAGACTCCTCAGGCCTCTGAAACTTCAGGATATGGTCCCGCATACGTATCAGGAGAATGTGAGCAAGAACCTTGCCTGGAACACTGAGCACTTAAGTACCAAATACCATGTTAGTTATTACAGTCATGCTGGTCTCCATCCCCTTTCTGGATAGGGGTGACCAAATCCCTTGTCCAGTCAGGCGGAATGATACCAGTCTGCCAAATGGCCTCTATGACTACATGTAATGCCCTGATCATGTCTTCACCCCCAACTTTGATCAGCTCTGCCGGGATGCCACAACACCAGCTGCTGTACCACTTTTCAACGTATCCACTGCTTTCTTAATTTCCTCTAGAGAAGGCATTATTTCATCAATGGTGGTGGTGCAGTCAATGGTACGACAGCCGACGACACCACTCCACTGGGAGGTTCAGCCACATACAGTTGCTCAAAATACTCAGCCCAATGAGTCATACTTATTTGCACGATGTCCATCTGCCGTCTGAACAGAGTTAACCTGAGAAGCAGATCTGGACTGGAACATTTTCAAGGTTCGGTAAGCAGGTCTAAGGTCATTAGCACGAAAACTACCTTCCACCTTCATAGCAATTTCCCTGACATGCTTCTCCTTGTCCCTTCTCGGCAAAATTGGTGCCCGTCAAGACAGAAGTCTGTGCTGTTCCCGTTCCCCAACCAGTCTGGCAGCACGACTCTCCTCAGTTGTGTCCAATGTCCCCGATGAGACAAAACCCCTCCTTGATCTCAGGCACTCTCTAACGCACTCATCAGCTACTGCCAGGGTAGCATGTTTAAAGATATTCCACCTTTCAGCAAGGTCTTGACTGTCCTAAGCACTTCAGACCGATCTGAGACTGACACTGCATATTCATAAGCACACTCCTCATTCCCGAGTTTCTCAAGATGGAACTGTTTTTGGTAACATCTTGAGCTTCTCTCAGTTTTGATTTGTAGCCTCAGACCGACAATAACAAGCCTGTGATCAGTAGCAAAGAATTCTGCACTCCTTAAAACCCTGGAGTTCTGACGGATCCTCCAGCAAATACTCCTTAGCATTGCCACCAGTTCTGGAATTTCAAGTCCAGCGATGACAATCTGTCCACTGAAACCAGGATCCAGCAATTCTCAGCTTACGGGACTTTGCAAAATCCAGAAGTTAAGAACCATTGGAATTCCTGGTTCCAGAGCCACGGGGACCTACACATTCCTCGAAGCCTTCCCTGTCTGTGACAGTAACCACACTGAAGTCAACCAGGACCATGAGTGTCTCTTGCAAGGGGCACTGTTCCACAACTGAATCAAGTTTAGTGTTGAACAGCTCCTCTTCAAGATCACTCACCTCACTTGGAGCATGCATGCCAATAAGTGAGATGATGCCCAAAGAGTGCTTCAGCCTCACCAGCATTATTCGCTGATCAACCGGAGTAAAATTATTGACACAAGAGCAAGAGCAAGCACCACTTGCCACAGCACCACCTTTAAGCTGGTCCCCATCGTCTCAGCCAGACCAGTGGTATGTATAACCACCGCTACTGATCTCGCCATACCCGGTCCGCCTCACTTTGAGACAGTGCAGCCATGCCAAAATCAAGTCACCCCCAACTCTCGTGACAACAAAGGCAGTCAATCATCCATTGAAAGGCTTAGAACGTTCCAAGTCCCCACTCGGAGTGCCTTGCAAAGAGTAAGCCCGGGCGTGGTTCTACGGGTTCGTGTGTCTCAGCGTCACCACAAGGCGAGTCAAATGCAGGACTGGGGCATGAGATCCCCCGATCATCCAAATGCTGGGTTCAGAAAGCCTTCCCAGCAACAGCCATAATTGGTGCCTTTACTAACACAAGTTTCAAATAAGCCGGATAGAATAGTCTGGCACTTGTCTGAGAGAGAGAGAGAAAGAGAGAGAGAGAGAGAGAGAGAGAGGTTAGTTCTTTGACTGCTACAGCCTTCCATTAGTTGAATGAAGTCATCTGGCATTCTAGCCAAAATTTAAACAGAAATAATACTGAAAGTATTAACTGACAGTGAAATAATACGTGGCTTTCTAAATCATTTTTTAATTTAACTCTATTGTTGTTCTAGTAACAACTGTGGTAACTGAACAGAAGCCTACAGTGACTAATGATAGTTTTAACTCCTGCTGGAAAATCACGGTAACCTATTGTGACACTGGCAGACGACTGTTGCCCAAGTTTCTTACTATCGATATTTGCCACAGCCGCCACACCTCAGGCTCTGTTGAAATATTCTCGGTAATTATTTCATTGTTCAGCTTTGTGGCTGCTGCACAGACGAAACCTAACAACACCTGACCTGAACGTTGAAGCCACATACTTCAGTCCTGACCCTGGCATCCTTCGCCCCAGCCTTGGCATCCTTCTGCCTGAACCCTGAAAAAAAAAAAAAAAAAAAGTATATGCTTGAATAAGTGCATTGTATTTTTTTTTTTTTTTCAGGAAGAATGAACGACACGGGAAAATACTTTAGGCTGCTTAGCCTTTCCTTCCTGCACAAAACGCATATAACCTATGGTAATTTTCCTCTCCTAACCAGGATTTTTTACAAGGGGTAACAGGCCCCATGGGAAGACATCGCGCTATTTTTCTGACCTGCTAAAACAAATCACAGTTATGACGGAGTTGCCTGTCAGTGTCTTCGGAAATCAGGCACCTGGGCTGATCTGGCAGCTGCAGCAGCCAGCCTCAGCAAGTCCTTCTCGTCCCTCAGGCTGAGGGCCTCAGCCTCAGTCGGGCCAGTATCACGCGCACCGGCGGCCAGGGTGGGGGGGTGTGGTGTCCTCCTCACACTTACCGACTTGCTCTGCACCACAACCTATACCACACCACGTATGGACCATGGACCTGCCATACGTCTCTCTTTTCTTTAGATCAGATGTGATTTTTGTTCGGTCACAGAAACAAGACAAACTCGTATGCTTCTTGTACCTACGTGTGCATTTATAAACATCGTAAGGCCACATTTCGACAATTCAGTGTTCGTGATTTTCTTGCACTGTTGCTTGATTATGAAATTCATTTACTTGTAATTACGTTGTTCTGCATTAAGCTGCAGTAACAACACCTGGTGAGTGAGTGACCCTGAAGCTGACCTAAAGTACTGTAAAATGTTCTACGTGAAGAGACAGACAGTAATCGATGCCACACTTAAGAAACGAAACTATTCTCGTGGGTTCAGGAGACTCCCTAGCACTTCCTCCTACGCCATCTCCTGTCTGGCACGTTAACACTCACACTTCTGTGATTCTGCTGACTAAAATCGTCCGACAACAGCTGGAATAATATACATATACTGTATATCTACTGTATATCTATATCTATCTATCTATCTATATCTATCTATCTATGTGTGTGTGTGTGTGTGTGTGTGTGTTTCGTCAAAATATCGCGTCTTCAAATTTGGTTTGTTGGTTGCCAACGTATTTTGACAGGCGATCAGCATTCGGCCCCCAAATGATTTGCATTTTGATAGTCAGGAATGAGTCCCCCTGGGTACTAATCACATCAGCCAACCAACTGGAGTGCACATAACCATCATCTGAGCTAAAAGGGGTTGTAATGAGCTTCGTCAAGTTAGAACAAGCGCGACTAATACCCTTCATTTGGACCCACGACAAAGGGCCGCTTCCATTGTTCCTGAATGTGGTTACGATGCTGACCAACCAACCCCTCACTCATCTGCTTCCACTTCCAGTCACTTTTGGCGACGATGCAGGCGAGAGCAGGAACTATTAACATGATCTTTATTAGGATGGTTACCATGGAATCCTTAGGGACCTCCACACGTAGCCAATGAAGCTTACCATGTGTAGTATTCTTTTCACTGATGTAAACGAATCATTTGTTGAACCGGCCTTAAGTGTGTGTGTGTGTGTGTGTGTGTGTGTGTGTGTGTGTGTGTGTGTGTGTGTGTGTGTGTGTGTGTGTGTGTGTGTGTGTGTGTGTGTGTGTACAAACCTTATCGATACTCTCATAAAAGTTCCCTCCGTTCGTGGCAAAAAAAAAAAATAAATAAATAAAGTTACCACATTAAGGTAAATACCCAATCTGCGACAGAACATATTTTAGTGGTTACGTTATATTTCAGTTTAAGTTACTTGCTGATGATGCCTCGCCTCCTCTGCAGCTGTTTGTTTGATATTATTGAAGGGAAGATATTGCTATGGGTCTTCGCTACTTTATTTCATTATTTAAGCTACAGTCATTGTCAACCTCATATCACCCAATTCCGACTTAGCATTCAGGCTGGGGTCATGGTCAGTTTTATCAGGTTAAAATAACTAGGCTACAGAACATGTTTTTAATTTATAATAACAGAACAGAGGAAGGAAACACAAATGAATAAATAATCCATACACCAGATTATAGGTGTCCTTAATTCATAAAATCTGCATCAGTTGGACTTGGACAGCCGTAGGTTGAGGTTTGGGGGAAACGATTCTGGGGAAGAGAGTTCCAAAGAGATGCAGTTCGAGGAATAAAAGAATTCTGATAAGCAGAAGTTCTGCGATATGGCAGTGTGACAGTCCAGTCATGAGCGCCACGAGATGCCGTGTAGCGCGGGGAAAGACATGGAGATGTGGTACAATGGATGCAACTTCGTTTAAGCATTTGCCACAGAAGTATCTGTAAGTGCAAGGGAGGCAACATTCCTTCTTACCTTAGCGGAGGCAGTTCATTTGTAATATTAGGATCGTTAATTATTCTAAATGCTTTATTCTGAATTTTGTCTAGCTGTTTTAGTGCAAGCCCTCCACGTCCATTCCACGCGGGTGAGCAATATTCCAGTTGAGAGTGCACATGACTCTTGTAAATTAAAGCTAACTGCTCGTCAGTGAAGAAGTTACAGACTCTGTACAATACGAGTGATCCAAGTTTCTTTGAGGCGGTTTTAGCAAGTGATCTAACATGAGAGGGCATTGTTAAGTGAAACACCGAGCATTTTAATACTTTTAGAGACAGGAATATTAGTAGCACTGAAGTTAATACAGGGATCAGGCAATATCTGTCTATTAGGAAAACTGAATATATCCTACCCCCTAAACATAGCTTAATTCCCTTATTTACCACTGCTGTATTTTTAGAGCTCTATGATATTTACATGTGAGTAGTCTTAATAATTTTATCATTTTAGACCACTGAAGATGACATCAGGGAAATGTCGAAACGTCTGGTAATAAAATCCATTATGTTCGTCACGACACTGTTTGCTCTTCCTGCTGTTCAATGAACTCCAACAATAACTTTCTGAGATATCTTCTGGATTCTTCTGGATAGACAAACAGACAAAGGCGAATAAATAACCTCCTGCAACTCCAATGGCCGAGGTAAATACAGATTCGGGGCAGCCTGCAGAAGATGGAAAAGGCGAGGAAGAGGAGGAGGAGGAAAAAGGATAAAGGGGAAAGAGAAGACAGAGGAGGGGAGAGGGTGGAAGGAGGAGGAAAAGGAGGAGGAGGAGGAGGAGAGTGGGAGGGGTCATCTTTTGTTAGACATTTACTGCTTTTGAAGTGACGCGGAGCGAGGAGAATAATAATAATGGTGATGGAGGCGATGGAGACAGTGCGTCGTGTAAGTTGGTTGGCTCGGGTTGGATTGGACTGGGTTGGGTTGGGCTAAGTGAGATGAAGTTAGGTTAGGCTAGGTTAGGCTGGGTGAGGTTAGTTTGGCTTAGGTTAGGTTGGCTTTGTTAGACTGGTTTAAATTAGGTGTAGCCTACTATCCATTTCATGGACCGTGTATCATGGTTTTTCTCAAATATCTTTCTAACTAATCAATTGATCGCTATGATACTTTGACACAGTGTACATGACACCTCCCGCTAATTTTTGGTAATATACGGCATTGCCAAGTGGTGTTACCGAAGGCGTTTACTCTTGACGTTTAAAGGCAAAGTCGCATGAGCCCTGCAGGGCTAATCTACACAAACGAACGTCCGCTACCCCCCATCTCCTTCCTCTCCCTCCCTCTCTCCCTCTGTCTCACTGTTTCACTCTCTCTCTCTCAGCATTCCCCCCAATACCTGTATGTAACATACAATGTGCAATAAAATCGAGAGTGATTCCGAGGATGATTTGTTCCTTGATAGTGACGAAGACTGTGAATAAACTTTCTGTAATATGCTCAGTTGTTTGCATCACTTTTCTACCTATTATGATATTTATTATGAGAGAGAGAGAGAGAGAGAGAGAGAGAGAGAAAATGGGAGAAATGGAGTTCCCCCGAGCTAAGCCCTGTATTGGACTATATAGCCCCGCTAGGGTTACAGGAGCGAGCTACCACTCCCGGCACGGCAGCCCGGGCGAGGCTCGAACTCGCAATCCCCCGATTACGAGTCCGGCGCGCTACCACTGTGCTACCGCGCCCCCCAGAGAGAGAGAGAGAGTATTTCATAAATCCATTACGGCCCTATTATGTTGTGTTGATTATATACCGTACCGTACTGGTTTGTAAGTTAAACTGTGTGATTTAATTTTGGATACCTTATCTTACCTGCTCGTAGTAAACACGTCGATACGGGGGGTAAAGGAATTAAGAGATCGTGATAGTAGGCACATTATATTGGGTGAATAAGGTGACGGTCATACGCTCTTTAGTCAACTCCCGTTTATATAACTTCAGGACATACAATAACAATGATTAAATGAACACAGACTCTACAAACAACAACATACTGTATTTATGATACCCGATACTAATCATTATAACATGATAGAGTGGACAGAGGGGGGGCACGGGAAGGCCAGCAGGAATGAGGGTTGAGGGGGGAAATGAGGAGGGGGAGGGGGGAAATGAGGAGGGGGAAGGGAGAGGGGGGAGAGGGAGGGAGGTAGGGAGGGAGAGGAAGGGGATGGGGGGTAGCGGACGTTCGATTTTGTTGATTAGTCTGGCGACTCACGCGACTTTGCCTTTAAACGTCAAGAGTAAACGCCTTCGGTAACACCACTTGGCAATGCCGTATATTACCAAAAATTAGCGGGAGGTGTCATGTACACTGTGTCAAAGTATCATACCGATCAACTGATTAGTTTGAAAGATATTTGAGAAAAACCATGATACACGGTCCATGAAATGGATAGTAGTGTGGTATTATGAAAGCCGTATCAAACTCCTTTCCTAAAAATCTTCCTTAAATTGAATCAGATCGCTTGGAGTTAGGAAGAAGACAAACTGCGTGGATATTCATCACATATGCAAGAGAATGTTAAGTTGTATTAAGAAAAATAAATCACTGAGGAAGAGATGCTACAGACTCTGCTATGAAAACGAAAAGACGGCTCAGTGAGAAACAGGATTGACAAATATGGACGATGAGTGATTGTGAAGATGATGATGATGATGATGATGCTGGTGGTGGTGGTGGTGGTGGTGATGGTGGTGATGTAGATGACTTGTGTGGTGAAGACAATGAGTGATTTAACCCCTTGATTTTTTTTTAGGTATATCATCACCTCATCATCACAACCGTAAGCATAATTACACCATCCAGTTACATTCTGAACTCACCAGCACATCACCACATCACATTACCATCATATATCTTCACCACTTCATCCAGACATCATCATAACCAGACATAATCACATCTTGACATCACTTTTCCATTACATGATTATCACACTCTGATTTCACCGTCACACCGTCATCGCCATCATATCCTGACATCACAGACACTGACATCACATCGCATCCTGAAAACACCATCATGCCCCCACATTAGCGTCAAATTCTGGCATTACTATAATGTCCTGACATTACCATTACATCCTGACATTACCATTACATCCTGACATTACCATTACATCCTGACATCACCATCACACCCTGACATTACCATTACATCATGACATCACCATTACATCCTGACATAACCATTACATCCTGACATCACCATTACATCCTGACATTACCATCACATCCTGACATTACCATTACATCATGACATTACCATTACATCATGACATCACCATTACATCCTGACATTATCATCACATCCTGACATTACCATTACATCCTGACATTACCATTACATCCTGACATCACCATCACATCATGACATTACCATTACATCCTGACATCATCATTACATCCTGACATTACCATTACATCCTGACATTACCATTACATCCTGACATCACCATTACATCCTGACATTACCATTACATCATGACATCACCATTACATCCTGACATCACCATTACATCATGACATCACCATTACATCCTGACACCACCATCACATCCTGACATCACCATTACATCCTGACATCACCATTACATCATGACATCACCATTACATCATGACATCACCATTACATCATGACATCACCATTACATCATGACATCACCATTACATCCTGACACCACCATCACATCCTGACATCACCATTACATCCTGACATCACCATTACATCCTGACATCACCATTACATCCTGACATCACCATTACATCCTGACATCACCATCACATCCTGACATCACCATTACATCCTGACATCACCATTACATCCTGACATCACCATTACATCCTGACACCACCATCACAATCTGACATCACCATCACATCCTGACATCACCATCACATCCTGACATCACCATCACATCCTGACATCACCATTACATCCTGACATCACCATTACATCATGACATCACCATTACATCATGACATCACCATTACATCCTGACATCACCATCACATCCTGACATCATCATCACATACTGATATCACCATCACATCCTAACATCACCATTACATCCTGACACCACCATCACAATCTGACATCACCATCACATTCTGACATCACCATCACATCCTGACACCACAATCACATCCTGACATCACCATCATATCCTGACATCACCATCACAATCACACCCTAACATCATCATCACACCCTAACATCATCATCACATACTGATATCACCATCACATCCTAACATCACCATCACACCCTAACATCATCATCACACCCTAACATCATCATCACATACTGATATCACCATCACATCTGGACTTCACCACCACACCACATCATAACCTCACCCTCACACCCTGACACCACCAACACACCACCACACCACCATCACAACCAGACATAATCACCACCACAGAACAGTTCCGTCAGTTTGAATAAAATCGTTTGTTTTATGATCTGAGCTGCAAAGTTGCCCAGTTATTGAGAGAGAGAGAGAGAGAGAGAGAGAGAGAGAGAGAGAGATTTACTAACACTCTCTAACTCCCCAGGTGCGTCTCATCGTTCATCACTGCCGGAACAAGAGCTGCCTTCCATCCTGGCCATCACTGCCACACCAAGTCACTCACCCTCGACCTACACCAACACCCACACCAAGACTGTAATGAGGGAGCAGCCAGGGTGTGTACAGGTGTAGTAACCAGGTGTAATGATGGACCACTGGGCATATGAAATTGTAAAAGACCAAAATTCAACATGAGCAGTTCGAAAGTGTAAAGTACCATTAACAGAGAAAAGCGGGAAGGATGACAAATTGTGGTTAGCAGAATGGTGGATTTGAAAACTGAAACTTCAGTAGTGCCAATTTATAGTACGACTGACTTGAAACTGTACCATAACTTTTGCTAATAACTTATGGTACGTACGGAACATGACTGACTTGTAACTATCCATTCATACAGGCTACTTAGCTTGTGGTACGTTTAAGTAATAATGTATAGCCAAATGTAACTTGAACGACACACACTTCCCTCAAATGACAGTGAAGTGAGAGAAACGGTGCAGCCTGGGCCCTACGGTACATCATAACAACCTCCAACAGTACATAACGTCCACAAATCCTGCACGGTACACTGGACTGGTACCGTAGTATGAGAAACATGACCTTCAAGGACGTGCCCCTCGTTCAGGCCAAGTACCTGCCAAGTGAGTATACCTGGAATTATCTTACCGACATTATCACCCATGGCTGTTGTTATCCTTGTAGTATTATTTTTTTTAGTTTTCCCATTGTCATACACAGCTGTTGTTGCCTCTCCTTTTTATCTCTCATAGATCTGTTACTTGTACAGCGTCATCCGTACTCTTTGTTACCAACCCTGTCATCACCCACACCCCCTGTCACCCCACCATCACCACCCACACCCCCTGTCACCCCACCATCACCACCCACACCCCCTGTCACCCCACCATCATCACCCACACCCCCTGTCACCCCACCATGACATTGTATCTGCTAACTGATGTCAACTCTCTCTCCCTCTCTCTCTCTCTCTCTCATTCATCTCTCGCATTTCTCCCTCAGATTCCCATTCCCTTTTCACGTATTCCGTCTCTTCCTCCCGTACTCTTGTCCGCATCTTCTCATCCTCACATTCCGTCTCCCTCTATTTACCGGATGCCTATTTCATCTTCTTTCTTCCAGCACCTCACCATGTCACTCTCCTGCTCCTTCACGTTCTCCTCGCCTCCTTCCTTCTCTCACTCTCTTCTCCCTCTCTCTGCCTCGCTCCTCTTCTCTCCCTTCTTCCAACACCTGCCGTCCCTCCACTCCCCACCCCCTCAAACCGGAATAAGATTTGCCACATCAAAGGACATCACAGTTTTCAGTACGACCTGGATGCGAGAAGGAGACCAAGGCTGAGAGAGAGAGAGAGAGAGAGAGAGAGAGAGAGAGAGAGAGAGAGAGAGAGAGAGAGAGAGAGAGAGAGAGAGGGGAGGGGGGATCCTACTGAAACGGTTATTCATGGGCATAGCTATCAACATCTTCGCTACTATAAATCTTCAGTAAACTAAATATAATCATCAGACGGTAGCAAGAATAAGCAAACAGGTGCATTAATAAACTATCTGACTTGCGACGCGCCATGAAGGCATCAAAGTGGGTAAAAAAAAAAAATGGTCGTGGAGGAAAAAGGAAAGGGTGGGATGGGCTGGAATACTGGTGAGACGTGGGGCTGAGGCGTGAGAGTAAGATATGTGAAAATGAGTATTGTAGGATTAGTGGCTTGAGTGCAATGTGAAAGTGGCGATGATGGATGGGGTAAAGGTACAGGTGTGGAGGGGGTAAAGGTACAAGCGTGGAGGGGGTAAAGGTACAGGCGTGAGAGGGTAAAGGAACAGGCGTGGAGCGGGTAAAGGAACAGACATGGAGGAGGTAGAGGTACAGGCGTGGAGGGGGTGAATGAACAGGCGTGGAGGGGGTAAAGGAACAGGCGTGGAGGGGGTAAAGGAACAGGCGTGGAGGGGGTAAAGGAACAGGTGTGGAGGGGGTAAAGGAACAGGCATAGAGGGGGTAAAGGAACAGACATGGAGGAGGTAAAGGTACAGGCGTGGAGGAGGTACTGGAGGAGGCGTGGAGGGGGTAGAGGCGTGGAGGGGATATGGAGGGAGGCGAGGGAACAAGTGTGTGGAATAAAATGTGTAAGATGATCGAGTATTGTGGTGGGGATGGGAAGGCCATAGACAATATACCCTGTGAAACTGGACGCTGTACGGTTAATGGCCTGATTGCAGTGAAAGTTTGGTCCAAAGTTTTCTCCAGCAAAAACGAAATACGCTCGGGCTGATTCCATTTGCCTAGCGTCCTTTGATGCAGGTAAAAAATGACGTGACTGTAATGGAAGGATTAACTGTCACTCCTACAGGTGGCTAGGAGGGGGACAGGCAGACAGAAAGCTGGGAGGCGGAGTCGGGAGGTAGGCAGGCTGGGGTAGGGGAAAAAGCAAAGAGGCAGGGGAGGGGTAATGGGTAAACAGGCTGGGGTGAAGAGAAAGAAGGGTATCATATCAAAGAATGTGAAGTAGATGCGAAAGAGAGAGAGAGAGAGAGAGAGAGAGAGAGAGAGAGAGAGAGAGAGAGAGAGAGAGAGAGAGAGAGAGAGAGAGAGAGAGAGAGAGAGAGAGAGAGAGGTTTAAAACTAAAACTTACATGGTGTGTGTGTGTGTGTGTGTGTGTGTGTGTGTGTGTGTGTGTGTGTGTGTGTGTGTGTGTGTGTGTGTGTGTGTGTGTGTGCGCGTGCATGTGTGTACGGGTGAGGGAATTGCCATCAAAAGGACAGCCACAATATTCGTCCACGAACGAATATCGCCAGCTATGACCAGAAAACTAGAGCAGTATTCCTTGCTAAAATAAAATGGTTGGAGTTTAAATATGGGGCCTTATTAGGAAGGACGCTTATTAAGTACAAACTAAGTATCAATTTAATATCTCAGTTTGTTCCTCAGGTATGCCAAACAATTTTTTTTTTTAGCATGGAGGGATTAATTATAGGATATCGCAAATGTATTCTAACTAACATCTTCTTGCAATCACAGGCATATCATCACAGCTTCGCCAAAATCTCATTAGTTCAAGCCACATATCCCGGGAGACTGCTCACAAAGTTTGGATGTAATTTGCCTACTTGATTTTGAGATATTTGGTAATAGGCGGACACACACACACACACACACACACACACACACACACACACACACACACACACACACAGGAGTACAAAAGAAAACAAACAGCAACATCGGTATTAGTCCTTTCAGGCAGTTATACCGTAGGATTGATTACAATGGACGTACTTGTTCTATGAGTTAAAGACAAAGATATGAAAGCAGTAAGCCTTCCCGCTGACCATGTGATCTTCCACTCGAGGTAACCAGGAAATAGTGAAACCGACTACTGTGCACCGTAAAATATATATATATATATATATATATATATATATATATATATATATATATATATATATATATATATATATATATATATATATACCATGGAAACTTCACAGGAAAGAATGAAAGGAAATCATATTCTCCCTAGTCTTAACCTAAAATGGAAAATATATCTTCTAAAAATTAGGCACAGTCACTATCAGTGGCCATGTCATCTCTTTTCCCTTTCCTTAGACCTTGAAAATCAGTGTGATGAATCCACAGCAACTTACATTGATTTCATTTGGCCAAGATCAGTAATCAGTGTCGATTACTGCAGATATCTGAAGCCCACTGAGAGGGAAGCTGAAGGAGAGGCAGGTCATATGATGCCAGCTACACATATTTGTGTTGTTCTGTTGTTCTGTCCTTCATATTGTAAGATATAATTATACCCTTGCTCGCAACTGGGGCGAGTGTAAAGTTTCTCCGATGTGTGTGTGTGTGTGTGTGTGTGTGTGTGTGTGTGTGTGTGTGTGTGAAAACAATTCAGACAGCTTTGATCTGATCTTAACCAAACTTGGTGAAAAGGTTGAAAGTCTTCCAAGTGGATGAACAATAGGTCAAAGATCAAGATCATATGTTGAAGTCAACTAAAACAGCTTTGATCTGATTTAGACCAGACTTCGTGGAAAGGTTTAGGGTTAAAAAAATTGAAGGGATTTAATTTAACCCCCAAATGCCAGGCTACTTTTAAAGCAGTCATCACCTCACTATGGGCATTATCCCAGATTGCTTGTTTTTAAACCTTAATATCTCGAAAAGTATAGCACTTGAAGGAAACAAATTAAAGACCATATTACTCACCAACAATTCCTCTTGAGAATAAAAGTATCCCCAGGTTTGTATGTCGTTGCATTGATGAGTAATGACGTGAGGAAGAGAACTAGTTTTTGGCATGAGAGCCAGACGTGTTCGTGAGTCTCGCAGTGCTGAATATGGTTTTGCTTTCAATGTGATAACTTCATTACTAGATAAATTAGACACTGTTGCAGCCAAGGCATGCCTTATGGCTCTATCACTGAGCCTTTTTCTAGTATCTTTGGAATGAGGCTTGGCAGGGGTGGATGATGGTATTGGCTACAGGCAGGACAGACAGAATCAGACAAATAGGAACCTGGTGACATCATTGTACACCTGGCAAAACCACGGGACAGACTGACTCTCACCTGTGTGATATGGAGGGACTCCCTTCCCTTGGTGCTGAGATGAAATGGCAGCTGGTTCAAATGGTGGCGGGAAGACACTTGCGTGTATAGCTGCTACCCGGCAGCCACGTAGCACCCCGATTATGATGTGTATAGCCGTTACCTGGTGGATAAGGGTTAAGAATAGTCAGTCAAAGTTCAAGGTCAGAGGGCAGATCAGAGTTCAATCCGTGTGTCTGAGCGTGAACAAGATCTCTACAACAGTCTGTACTGTATATACATACGAGGTCTGTTCAGAAAGTATCTGACCTTAGACTCTAAAAAAAATAAATAGCTAACCTGTTGAACTAGGGCACTAATCCCCTCAAAATAGGCCCTTTCTGACTTCATACACGTAACCCAGCATTCTTTCCACTTCCCGAAACATTTTTCAAAGTGCGTTTTTGGTATCTCCAGCAGGTGATTCATTGCAATCGTCATGATCTCTTCTCTCATTTCAAATCGGGACCCTTCAGTGTAGTTTTGAGCTTGGGGGATAATCAAAGGTCACATGGAGCCACGTCTGCTGAGCAGAGAGCCTGCCAGACCTGGAAGCTGTTGTGCTTGGCCAAAAATTCCTGAATCAGTTAAGAAGAATGGGCAGGGGCGTTGTCATGGTGCAGCTTCCAACTTGCTGCTTTCCAAAGGTCTGGTCCCTTCTGCCAAACTGCTTCACACAGATGACGGATAATGTCGAGGGAGTAATGTTCATTGACAGTCTGACCTTCTGGTCTGTATTCATGATGCACAGCACTATGGTAGTTGAAAAAACTGTCAACATGCATTTCACCTTGCTGCAGACCTGTCGTACTTTTTTTTGGCCAAGGCACCCCTGCATGTTTCCACTGGGACGACTGTGCTTTGCTTTCTGGGTTGTACCTATACACGGAAGTCTCATCTCCAGTGATAACAGTCTTCAGAAAGTCTGGATCGTGATTTGCACACTCCAACATGTCTTGAGCAACGTTCATCCACAAAGCTTAAAAGGAACTTTGGAATGAACGTGGTGGCAGATCTTTGCATGCCCAAATTATCCATTAAAATTTCGTGTGCTGATCCATCACTATTCCAGTTTCATTAGCAATTTCTCTGACGATCAACCCAGGATTTCCCATGACCAAATTGGACACTTTCTTCACATTTTCAGCATTCCTGCTTTTTGATGACCTCCCAGATGTGGATCACTCTCGACTGACATTCGGCCTTTTATGAAGCAATTGTGCCACTCCATGGCTTCATTCCCCCAAACTTGCTGAATCTTCCTGATAGTTTCAACCTTGGTATCACCTAGTTCACGGCAAATTTTGATGCAACAACGTTACTCAACTTTTTCGGTCATCATGATGAGTGCAGGAATGCGATGAGTGTAAGATACACAACCATGAACACAGGGTGATTGAAGGCCACTGAGTCGCTCGTGGCGGCGGCATTATTCACTCACGCACATGAAGGTCCTGTACTGCGCTGCACAAAACCCCAGCACTGTCCTCCAACTGGTTGGTGAGAAAAAAAATGAGGTTGGATACTTTCTGAACAGACCTCGTACACACACACAAACACACACACACACACACACACACACACGTGTATATATATATATATATATATATATATATATATATATATATATATATATATATATATATATATATATATATGATTTGGACCAATTTGGTAGTTAAGGTTAAGGATCACTTGAGGGTTCACTGAGGATAACAGGTCAAAGATCAAGGTCACATGGCAAGGTAAACAGTTTTTGTCCTTTTTATGCCAAGCTTTGTGGAAGGGCTCAGAGTATGGCAAGAACGAAGGAATTCGATTTTAAAAACAGTCAAAGGTCAAGGTCAAAGTTAGACCCGCGTGTGTCGCTGTGGTCAAAATAACTACAACATTTTTATGATCTACACCAATCTTGGTGGATGAGTTGAGGATCCACAAATTGCCTGACCCATTGTTTATTGGCCTAATTGGTGAAAAGTTAAGGTTAAATGGCCAGGTCAATTTAAAACAATATTTATCCGATGTAGATCAATCTTTGTTGGAGGGTTCAGGGTAAAGTAATTATGAAGGGAATCAATTTTGAAGAACAATCCATCAAAGGTCAAGGTCACAGAGCAGAGTCAAATACTCGACTTTATGTCTGAAGTTCTGTTCTGTAATAACAACTTTGTGAATCACGCTCCAAAAGAAAAGTTATTAAGGAACCCTTGCATGTTCTCTGGGCCCTCCCCCGTCCACTCCCTAAAAAGATTTGGAAACCATCAAAGTTTGCCTTGTAGCTGTCAAAAAAAAAAAAAAAAAAAAAAAAAAAAAAAAAAAAACCGTACCGGTACATACAGACCCGTGGAAATGTCAACACCCATTATGGCAGTGAGAGTAGTGATCCCTGGACACAAGACACAAACATACTCTACCCTGACCCAAACGGCGACTGACCATATAATCCTTGGCCAGCTTTAGTCAGACCAGCTTTAGTCAGACCAGCTTTAGCCAGACCAGCTTTAGCCAGACCAGCTTTAGTCAGACCAGCTTTAGTCAGACCAGCTTTAGTCAGACTAGCTTTAGCTAGACCAGCTTTAGTCAGACTAGCTTTAGCCAGACTAGCTTTAGCCAGACCAGCTTTAGTCAGACCAGCTTTAGCCAGACCAGCTTTAGTCAGCATTGTGGCACTAAGGATGTCTTGAAGGAAAAAGAAAAACGCTTGATCGATACTAAATCCACCTCTCTCTCTCTCTCTCTCTCTCTCTCTCTCTCTCTCTCTCTCTCTCTCTCTCTCTCTCTCTCCCGTTTATCTATCTATCTATCTATCTACCTATCTATATATAGTATATACACCAGAGACAGAAAAGTGCTTTGAGATGAACGGGCAACAGAAAACAGTGAGACAGGAAGGAGCGACACAGAAGGGTGACAGGTGGGAAGGAAAAAACTAGAGTGAGAGGAGAGGGTAGGATGGGAGAGGCAGTGAGGGGGTGGGGGTGAGGCAGCCTATATCTGTCAATGGTGTCAATATCACAGGCCTGAGGCTGGCACCTGGTTTATATTTACGCCACTCTACTCCCTCCTTCACCGCCACTCCTGCCCCCTCTTCATCTCTCTCTTCTCTCTCTCTCTGGACTGCCAGCACAAATGTAGTTTAAATACCAATTTCGCGAAGTATCTCGGATGGAAACTTGACCTGAGGCGTTTCCACCATGATACATTAGGTAATTTCTTGACGTACAGGATCTGTAATATCTGTAATCAGGTTATTCGTTACCAGCAGAGGTCGTTGACAGTTCCTCGTCAGAGCAGTTCAGAACTAGGTTAGACAAAGTTTTGTTGAGCGTCTTGAATGAGTCCTCCTTTCCTGTAAAATTCCATGACCTCCCCCCCCCCACCATTTTTTTCCATGGGTTACATTTAGTTGTTTTTCTCTGACCGTTTTGGTAGGGGGTGAGGTGGGTGAGGAAAGCCTTCATCTTTGCTAAACGTTTGCCTCAGTATTACAATAACAGCATACCGGTATAGCAGAGTTTCTTTCTTAGGACCTCATTGCTATGGGTCGTCGGACCTTTGGAGATACTACTTGTCCTTGTAGTCCCCCTTTTTTTTCTCTTGTAATGGCCACATCTGGGCTATGCTGTGCAGTTCCGTTTGCTGACTCGAAAAGGTAATCGGGCGGCTTGAGGGAGTCCGGGCACTGGCCACTACACTGATCTCGTCCGTCAAACACATGGGGTCCCAGGGAAGGCTAGAAGCAGTGGACATCTTTTTGTTAGAGACTAGACATTTGCACGAACATCAACTTGAGGGTTTCAGATCCTTCATGGATTTGAAAACATCCATTAATTACATGTGTATACTCAGTTATAGAGCCACTCGACGATGAAATCATGGGCAGAAGCTTGAATGGAAGTACATCCAGCAAGAGACATTTGTTAATTCCCCTCCAAACAAGATCAACAATATCTAGAACAGGCAACCATCAGACGTAGCACTTCCTCACCAAAGCAGTTCAGGACTTGTTTAGACAAAGTTCTGCTGGCTCTAATTTAATGGCAGATTGGATGTTTCTTCCTTCAAAATTTTCTGTCCACACTCTGTTCCTCCGGGTTAGGTGTATTGCCTTTCCGTGGCCGCAGTGTGTTTGAGAAGGTGGATGGGGAGAGTATCTTTGCTATACTCGTCTGTTACTATTAAAGTAGCAATGTGTACCTGGAAACTGCTTTCATGATACCTCCTTAGTATGGGTTCTAAGACCTTTTGTGGTACTACTTGTCCTAGTATCACCTTGAAACTCTCTCTCTCTCTCTCTCTCTCTCTCTCTCTCTCTCTCTCTCTGTATTCATTTTTGTACACTGCCTCTGATTTCCTAATTCTTGTATCGTTTAATTTTCTCTTTCCGTTTCTTTCACTCTCTCACAGACCTTGCAACTGTTTCTACGCGCTCTCTCTCTCTCTCTCTCTCTCTCTCTCTCTCTCTCTCTCTCTCTCTCTCGGCTGTCTCCTCCATCCAAGCTTCCCTTCCCCGTCACCTCCTCCTCCACTCACAGTTCGCCATCCCATCATCGGCTACATCTTATCCTCATTCACTTTCTCTTCTTTTTCACTCTCTGTCCCATTCTCCTTTCTTCCATGGTTTCCTTCTTATCGTTTCTTTTCTCTTGTGTTTCCAGTCTTTTTCTCTTTCTTTTCTAGTCCGACTTTCTTGCTCTTCTCCTTATGTCGTTCACTCTCTCACATCCTGTCTTTTTCCACGGTTTCTTGTCGCTTCTGTGTTTTCTGCCCCACTTTCTTATCTCTTTTACTTGCTTCCTATTCTTAGTCACCTCCACTTTCAATCTTCCTTCTTCCTACCTTCTCTTTCACTCTTCCTTCTTCCTACCTCCTCTTTCACTCTTCCTTCTTCCTACCTTCTCTTTCTCTCTCCCTTCTTCCTACCTCCTCTCCTCTCATTCCCTCTCTTCACTGCCTCCTTCGCTTCCCTTATTCTCCCTCTTTACCTCCTTCCCATTATCCCCTTACTTCCCTCTCGTCCCCCCCCCCTTTTCTTTCTCCCTCCCCTGTTCTTCCTTTCATCTCTCCTCCTTCCCCTTTCTCTCCATACCCTCCCCCCCCACCCCACAGACTAGATAAATCTACCCAAGTGGCTACTTTTCACCCCGCTCTCTCTCTCTCTCTCTCTCTCTCTCTCTCTCTCTCTCTCTCCTCCGTTAATTACTCTCATCTTTTTCTTGACATCTCATCTTCCTCTCACAGTCACTGATTCTCTTTTTCTGTCATTATTATTTTTTTGTCTTCTATTGCCAAATTACTGTATCTTGTTCCTATTTTCTTCCTATTAATGTTTATTCTTTCTGTTCCTCCTCTTAATCTGTTGTTTATTTCCATTTTCTTCCTACAGTATATACATGTATGTCTTCAGTTATCTTCCATTTTTTTCTCTCCGACAAGAAGAGTATGTTTTCACCCCTGTTTGTTTGTCTGTTAGTTTGTTCGTCTGTTAGCAGGATTACTCAAAAACTAAGAGATCTGGACCAAATTCGTGGGTATATAGCTCATGTGCCAGGGAACAACTGATTAACTTTTGGGACCGAAGTTTGTCAGTCTGTCTCTCTGTCAGCAGGATTACTCAAAATCTAAAAGAGAGATTTGGACCAGAATTGGTGGGTATACAGCCAATGCCCCACAGAACAATCGGTTAACTTTTGGGACCGATCGGGATCGTTTTGCAAATTCTGGATCCGGAAAACACTTTCCTACGAAACCCAAATCAGTGATGAGAAAACCTAACCCATTATGAAGAGTGGTTTGGAAATTACGTTGCCCTTGACGGATAGATGCGCTCCACTGAGTGCCCTTCTGGTTTCATTTGTATTGTTCTGGTCTGATGCCAATATTATTTACCTCCACCAGCAGGTATATGTTTTGGCTGCGTTGGTGCCCTTCTGGTTTCATGTGTGTTTTTCTGGTCTGATGCCAATATAATTTACCTCCACCAGCAGGTATATGTTTTGGCCGCGTTGGTTGGTTTGTCTGTCTGTCCGTCTGTCTGTTGGCAGGATTAATCAAAAGTTATGAACGGATTTTTTTTTTTTTTTTTTTTTTTTTTTTTTTTTTTTTTAGAGGGGTAGGATATGGCCCAGTAAACAATCAATTAGATTTTGGTTGTGATCCGGAACTCTTGGTTTGTTTGTTCACAACATATTTCCACAAGTTTAAAATGAATTTCAATGAAATTTTGTGGAAGGGTGGGCCATGGCCCGATAAATAATTGATTAAATTTTGGTGGCGGATCCGGATCCGGATTTGGATCAGTATCTCCAAAAGTTCTCAATGAATTTCAATGAAATTTTGTGGAAGGGTGGGCCATGGGTCAAGAAATAACTGATTAAATTTGGGGCGGATCTGGATCCAGATCCGGCATGCCTCCCTGATGGTTTTCTTAGTTTTTGATTAAATTAAGATTAGGGTATGTAGATCAGATATTTGTTCTAAGATGTTTAGTGGAGAAGTATCTAGAGAAGGGAAGGAAAGTGTATGCTGCCTTCATGGACTTGGAGAAAGCTTATGACAGAATAGATAGGCAAGGTATGTGGAAGGTATTAAGAATATATGGAGTGGAGGGGAGGTTGTTGAGTGCTGTAAAGAGTATGTACGAGGGAGCTAGGGCTACGGTGCGAGTGGATGGTGAGCTGAGTGAGTTCTTTGATCTCAATGTGGGACTGAAACAGGGGTGTGTGATGTCTCCATGGCTGTTTAATATATATATGGATGGGGTTGTAAAGGAGGTGCAAGGTAGGGCAGTGGATGTGGGGCTGGCCCTAATGAATGAGGGTGAGATTTGGAAGCTTCCGGTGTTGCTGTTTGCTGATGATACACTATTGTTGAGTGAAGATGAATGGGAGTTGCAAGGTTTGGTGAATGAATTTGGGACAGTGTGTAGGAGGAGGAAGCTGAAAGTTAATGTAAACAAAAGTAAAGTTATGTTGTTTGAGAGGAATGAAGTCACAGAGTATGCAGTGAGGTTGGATGGTGAGGATATGGAGAATGTGAGTGCATTCAAGTACTTGGGTAGTGTGATGAGTAACGATGGAACTTTGGGGGATGAAGTACGTGACAGGGTACAGCAGGGAAGGAAGGTTGTTGGTACACTGAAAGCAGTGATGAGAAATAGGGAGGTGAGTATGGAAGTTAAGAAGTCACTGCATGATAGTATTGTGATCCCTACCTTGATGTATGGAAGCGAGGCGTGGACATTGCAAGAGGGGAACAAGTCAAGAGTGAGAGCAGTGGAAATGAGTTACTTGAGAGGAGCATGTGGAGTGACATGGAGGGACAGGTTGACGAATGAAGAAGTGAAGGAACGTTGTGGGGTAGATGTGGATGTGGTTGAAAAGATTAGGAGAAATACACTGAGGTGGTTTGGACATGTGGAGACAATGGAGAATGAAAGACTGACTAAGAAGGTGTATGTAGGTGAGGTGGAGGGAGGGAGAGGGAGGGGTAGACCGAGGATGAGGTGGAGGGATGGAGTTGAGAGGTATATGAGGGAGGGGGGGTGAGTTGGGGGGAGGGTAGTCAAATGGTGGGTGACAGAGTGACTTGGAGGCGTTTTGTCTGCGGCCACCCTTTGCGGGATTAGGGCTTCGGGCTATAGATAGATAGATAGAAGATTATGACTGGTTACCTACCTTCTTTTTCTTCATCTTAGCGCTCACTCTCACTCTCTCTCTCTCTCTCTCTCTCTCTCTCTCAAATTTGCTTGCCCTTATTTTATTTCCTTTTCCCGTATTTCCTTCTTCATTCCCTCTACCTGTCTTACCTCTTCCATGAATTCTCTCTCTATTTCTCGCATCTCTTACATTTTCTCCCCTTTCCTCCTTCCCTCACGTCGGGCTGTTTTCCTTCTTGTTCCTGGTTTCATTCTTTCCTACTATATCAAACATTCTTATTTCCTCCCATCTAATATTCCTTCTCGTTTTGGTCTTCTGATTTTATTCTATTATGAAAAAAGGGAACAACCAAGGCCAGTTAAAATACCAAAAAGCCTTGTCTAGAGAACTCTATACGTAAGGCAGCCAAAATCAAGGTCTGTTTGTTTCAAGATGCCTGGACACACTGCATGTTAAAGACTGAAGGTCGTAGGCAAAACGAAATAAAAAATTCAGGACAGCAAGAGTAGAAAAACAGCATACACGAGGGACTGGTAGTACTGTACATCTGCTGACTACTAAAACTACTAACGCACTGTTTAGTTGGTTGTTTTTATACATGGAAGAAGGAACCAAAGGCCTGAGGCCCGAAAGATTGTTCCCTCCAAGAAAGAATAAAAACAAAATAACAGAAAGCCAAATTCAAGATCCGTTCATTTCAAGATGTCTGGACACATTGCGTTTAAAAGGCAGGAGGTCATAGGCACAAGGAAATACAGATAAGGAAGACAGTTCTAGAGTTATCCTGTTGCCTATACGAAGGACTGGGTGTAACGGTTAACTTTTGCATTACGGAGTTGGACATAAAAGAGATGAGAGTTTGCTATCAGACGGGTGCTACGCGCCCACAGTAGTGGTGGAGGGATGCAAGTAGACAGTTTAGAGGAGCTGTGACCACTGAAATAGCGGCAGAAAAGAGAAGCTGCAACAGTGCGGGGAAGAGACAGAGGTTGAAGGGAACCAGTAACAGGAGGAGAGTTAATGAGACGAAAAGCCTTTGACTCCACCTTGTTGACAAGAGCTATATATGGGGAGCCTCCCCACACATGACAGCTGTATTCTATGCAGGGGCGAATAAAACCCCTGTATAAAGTCAACAATTGTGTGGGGGTAAAGAAGGACCAGAGTCGGCTTGGCACACCTAATTTCTTGGAGGCGTTTTTTTTTTTTTTTAAAATTACAAAAAATGTAGTATGATCTTCCCAAGATAAATCCTGTGAGAATAAAATCCCAAGAATGTTCAAAGACGATGCAGGATTAAGTTGGATATTGTTAAACATTATAGGATACTCCTGCGGAGGATTTATGTGTTGAAAGATTTAAGAACAGTTTTTGATGCATTAAAAACAAGATTACTTTTACCCCAATCAGAAATATTTGCCAAGTTAGACATTAATTATGCCATAGCCTCATCCTCTGTTTGTTGAAGTGACAGCTGAGATGGACGGTGCGAGAAGCAAATGGAAAGGAGAAGGGTGTAATCAACAGTGTACGAGAGGACAGGGTTAGATGTACAGCTTAGAATAGAAGGAAAAGACCAATAGAACTATGGTACTAGAAAGGAAGTAGAGATGACACAGATAAAAGCATAGAAACCGCAAGACAGCAGTTTGGAAATCACAGATTTATGCCAGACTAGATCGAAAGCCTTTAAGATGTCAAGTGCAATGGCAAAGCTTTCGCCAAAGTCCCAGTGGAGCATCCCTGGCAGAACCCATACTGGCGATCATAAAGAAGGTTCTGATAGGAAAGATGCTTTAAATTTTTTGCTAGAGAATAGTTCCAATTTGGGTCAGGCTGTAGGAGAGCAAACTTCCAGCAAGAACGAAAGGTACAAGTTGACAGACAAAGGCGAAAGAGTTTACCTAGGCAGCATGTAAGCACAGAAGCACAGTTCTTGAGGACAACAGGAGGGACCCCATCAAACCCATGTGCCTTGCTAGTAATGAGGACAGTAAGGGTAGAAAGTAATGAACTGAAAACATTTTAATGTCGGCCACGAGGAAGTCAGAGGGGGGAAGTGACGGAAGCACAGCACCGGAATCGTCTACGATGGAACTGGAAGAAAAGTCTGAGCAAAGAGTTCTGCTTTCTCAGTAGAATAAACGTATACAGGACCACCACAGTGGACAAGGGAAAAAGGATGAAGTTGTTAGAAAGGCTTTTGGCAAAGTGCCAGAATGAGCAGGAACAGCCTGAGTGAGAGAGTTCGAAGCATTTAATACGAATGAATTTATTCTTAGCAGAGGGGAGAACAGATTTAACACGGTTCCAGGCAGAGACATAAAAGGGATGAGATTCAGAGGTGGGTTGGCTCTGGTAGGCTACCTTTTGTAGGCTTTCTTTTTGTTGCAGACAGCATTAGAACAAGCGTCAATAAACATTTTTTTATTATTATTATTAGCTACAAGATAAGAGAAAGGAATGAATGCTTCCATACCCAAGAGAATAACATCAGTAATGCGTGATACACACTCAGATGACCCTTGGTCATGGAAGCAATAATCATTCCAGGGAAAATTAAAGCAGTACTGCCTGAGGGCCCCCCAGTCAGCAGCTCCAGAGTACCACAAATGCCGCTTCTTGGGCGGGACCACAGGCCTGACTGGAGTGGTAGGTCAGGTTAAGACGATAAGGTTGTAATAGGAGGAGCCCAATAGAGAGAACAGATGAACAAAGAGAACACAAGAATTAGCTGTAAGACAGAGGTCAGGTATTTTGGAACTCTCTCCAAGGCGGTCAGGGATAAATGCAGGGTGCTGTACAAGCTGTTCTAGGTTATTAAGGAGAGAAAAGATGTAGGCTTGTTCACCAGGTGGATTAGTGAATGGTGATGAGAGCCAAAGGTGGTGGTGAACACTGAATTCACCAAAAATGGAATTTTCAGGGAAAGGAAAAATTGAAAGGATGTGTTTCATCTTAGAAGCAAGAGAATCAAAGAATCTTCATAGTAGACAGCGAACCCAGAAGCTGAGAATATAGCAGATTCAAGTTCAGGAACACGAGAGCAAGATATGTTATTGCGTACATACACAACAGCAACCCTTAGTTTTGAAATGGGTATAGAGAAAGTAGGACCATACGGAGAAGGGTTTGCTGTCAGAGTCTCGGACATAAGGAGAAGGGATTGCTGTCAGAGTCTCGGACATACGGAGAAGGGTTTGCTGTCAGACGTCTCGGACATACGGAGAAGGGTTTGCTGTCACACGTCTCGGACATACGGAGAAGGGTTTGCTGTCAGAGTCTCGGACATACGGAGAAGGGTTTGCTGTCAGACGTCTCGGACAGCAGAGTTTTAGTGAGGCAGAGAAAGTGAGGTTTAGAGGAAGAGAACTGGTGTTCAACAGAGAAAATTAGAGGAAAAGCCATGAATGTTGCAGAAATGAATAAAGTGTGAGTCAGACAATGGTTCTGTGTATCTCACTTGGTCGTCACAAGGACAGGGGCGGATGTGGGGGCTTTTATGCCCCCCTCCCTGCCCCCGGGAAGCCGAGACTGGGTGTTGAGACGCCATTTTTCCTGACTATAGAACAGAAAGTGTGGTGTGTAATGTGCATGTAGTTTGGTGTTGACAGTTAAGAGGAAACTTTATTGATGAGCATGCTGGCCTACTCTCTGTGTTACAGAAACACTGAAAAAGTCCAACAAAGAGGGATGATCAGAAGCTAGTCCCGAGGACTGATGAAACGGGACTTTTAGCTCTCCCTGTCAGTAGCTTTCCATCCACCTTGGGAGTACCGCCCTGTTCGACTGGTGTTACAATTCTACTCCCTGTAATAATTATTCTACCCTGGCATAATAAAATGTAGGATTTATAAATAAATTTCTTACGAACTGGTGCTTCTAACTGACCGACATATAAATTGCCTATACTTAAAACAATGATTCAAAGATGCTATGTGCTGCCAACCCCAACAGTGGCAGTGTGGTAGATTTAGTTGTCTGCAGCTGTACGTCTTTCCCTCTCATTACTCTTCTCTTTTTATCTCCATATACCTTTTGTCCTCTCTACTCACTTCTCTTTGTCAGGATTCACTCTCTATGGTCACTTTTTTCCCTCGTCGTCTGCTTCCTTTCCTGTTTTCAAAACTCCGAATTTATTCCCGCGTCTCTTTCATTGCATCCCATCCTTTGTCTCCCATCCTCCTTCGTCCACCCACCTTCCTTCCCCTCTTCTTACTCCTTATCATCATCATCATCATCATCATCATCACCACTGTCATCATCATCATCATCATCACTATCACATCATCACCATTAATTAGCTCACTGTCGTTCCTCTAGTCTCCCGGCCTCTTCATTTCATTAGGTCTTTCATCCCTTTTGATACCTTCATCAATGGCCCCTTCCTTCTTCTCTTCTTCCCTCTCTTCTCCTTGCATTCCTCACTCCCCCCCCCCTCTCTCTCTCTCTCTCTCTCTGACTGACGGTTCTTACCTCCATTCCTCCATGTCTCCCTAATTCCTCCCTTCCTCTGGGCCTCCTTCACTCCTCCTCCCCTCCATACCTCACCGACTCTTGCCTCCCTCTTCCCCTACATCCCTGGCAACGTCCTCTCCCATCGTGCCCATGTTTCACTTTGTGTCCTTGTATTCCTCTTCCCGATTCCCCTCTTTCGCCTCTGCACCATTGCTCCATTACAGACGCCATGTGCCTCAACTCTCCGTCTTGTCTCTTCCTAATTCATTAAACTGGTGATCCTTCTCTTATAACGTGCCCCCGTTTGTCCCAGTGACCCTGTCACTGCTCCTCCCCCCTGCACCTGCCCCTGCTCTTACCCTGCCTCTGCTCTTGCACCTCCCCTTGCCCTGCCCCTGCTCTTACCCTGCCCTTACCCTGCCTCTGCTCTTGCACCTCCCCTTGCCCTGCCCCTGCTCTTACCCTGCCACTACCCCTGTCTTGGTTCTGCCCCTGCTCTTGCCCTTACCCCTGTCTTTGTCCCTCTTTTTATCTTTGCCTCTGCCCTACTCTTGTTCCTGTTCTTGTCGTTACCCGTGCCTGTTCCTGCGAACTTGCCCCTTTCCCTGCCCTGCCGCTGCTTCAGACTCTGCCCCTGCCTCTGCCCCTGCTGTGACTTGGCGTCACCACGGAAATACAACCACATTCATCCTGACTCTACCCCTCTTCTCACCCCTCCCTCACTTCACCCTTCTTCATCCCTAACATTTTCTCACTCCTCATCTCTCACCAAACACACCAGAGCCCCTCTCAACTCTCAACGTCACTCCTCTAAGCCTCTAACCCCTCACCCTCACTGGCTGTGAATGATGTCACCTAATGTGGGTGACAAACTTGTGATTTACTTGGGTAATAAACACATGAATACAGACATACATACAGGACGTGGCAGGTCTATCTATCTATCTATATACCTAGGCTGCTTCCCCCAAGGAAAGGAGGTAGCCGAGACAGAACGACTCACTCTCCATTTACTCATCCATTCAAACACATTCATTCGCATCTTAGCTCCAAAGGGGAGAACGGACAGATCCTCACCGCATCACACCGCACAAAGGGTCAACTGCGCAATGCAATCAGTGACATCCGCAGCAGGGCCCGACAGCAGAACTGGTTTACCCCTGCCACATCATAACAGATCCATCCCCTTACCCGCACCTGACCTGACTAGCTGATCAGACCAAATGCGGGAGAATATCCCCTCAGGGCTGCGTCATCACTTATTCATTCACAATTTCTCTCCATTTATTTCTGTCACGCACAGCCACTCTTCCTTGCTCAACAGACATCCCTCTCGCATCCAGCGCTCTCTTCACACTGTCCATCCATCCTATTCGTGGTCTTCCTCTCAGCCTTACACCTCTCACATCAGATCTAGTTATCTTTTCTGTCGCTCATTATCCATTCTCTCCATATGCCCAAACCATTGCAACACCCTCTGCTCAACTCTACCAGCCATCTCCCGAACAACTCCAGTTCTCCTTCGCACTTCATCATTTCGCACTCGATCCATACGCGTCACTCCACACATACTCCTCAGACATCTCATCTCCATTACATTCAAACTTTTCCTCTCTGCTACACCCATATTCCATGTTTCAGCCCCATATAATGCAGTCGGTACCACAACACCCCTCATACAGCCTTCTCTTTACATCCATTCTAAGCGAACGACATTTAAACACTTTTTTTCATTCCTCCCAGCACCTTTCCTACTTCATTTATTCTAAACTTCACTTCTGCATCTATTCTTCCATCAACAGCAACATGTGACCCTAGATATTTAAAACAATCTACCTCCTCAAGCAACTCACCATTCAAAACTATATTCATCCCCCTACCATCTATCAACCTCGTACACTTCATCACTTTACTCTTATTCTCATTTACTTTCAATTTCCTCCTTTCACACACCCTTCCAAACTCCTCTACCAACTGTCTCAATCTCTCCTCTGAATCAGTCACCAGTGCAGTATCATCTGCAAACAGCAGCTGCTTCAGATTCCACTCTCCTCCATCAACATTTACCAGACTCAGACCACCTAAAACTCTTGCATTCACCTCCCTTACAACACCATCCATGTAAATGTTAAACAACCAAGGCGACATCACACATCCCTGTCACAGCCCCACTCTCACAGGAAACCAATCACTCACAGCATTTCCGAGTCTTACACACGCTCTACTATTTATAAAACTTTTCACCCCTTTTAGTAACCTACCATCAAGTCCATACAATCTTAAAACAGTCCACAAAGCCTCCCTATCAATTCTATCATAAGCTTTCTCTAAATCCATAAATGCCCAAAACACATCCACACGTGGCAGGTAGGAAATTCAAATGAAATTTTCATAGTGAAATAATATTTATATTACGACCTATGGTGCGATTCACAGTGACTTTTCAGTTGCATGAAATATAATTTCATAAATACAGCAGTTCATGCTTAGAATACAGAATGTATTAAATATCTTTGGAATATTTGTACGAAATTATTATGGTATTATGCAGTTTTGTGTGAAAGTAGTCCATTGAACACTAATCTGGTGACGTATTTATTGCCATATTCCTCCTACGTCCAGATAGTTTTTTTTTTTTTTTTCCAGCCTAAGGAGACAAAGTGATGTGAAGGGGTAAATGAAGGCCAAATGTAACCCCTTCAGTCCGATGATTATCTCCTTAGGTAAAAAAAAAAAACCGTTCGTAGACAGCACCAATTAAACAAAATGACATCCACCTAAAAGAGTCACGAGTTTATGCTTTGGTTACACATTTCCACCATATACTTGTGCAACATTTGAAACGATACAGCATTATATTTCATCACGGCAACACCTGACTGAAAGTAATAGATTGTGTTACCTGGTGCATACCACCTTGGGATGCATGATGGAGCTGTGGTGGTCTAAGTGGGTCAACATCATCAACTTCGTGTTATTAACCCATCACCAGAATACTTGCATGATGCCGACATGCACCTCCTCACTCACGCCAGCATCTTCTCTAGTACTGTCACACACACCCTCACTTACACCATACCACCCTCTCCTACCCAACACCCTCACACCCAAACACCCTCACACACCCAATATCCTCACACAGCAACACCCACACACACCCAACACCCTCACACCCAACACCCTCACACACCCTCAGCACCCTCACACCCAGCACCCTCCACACCCAGCACCCTCACAACACCACACCACCCTCACACACCCAACACCCACACTTACCCAACACCCTCACACATACCCAATATCCTCACACACCCAACCCCCTCACACACCAACCACCCTCACACACCCAAAATCCTCACACACCCAACACCCTCACACACCCAACACCTCTCACACATCCAACACCCTCACACACCACACCCTCACACACCCAATATCACTCTACACACCTCAACACCTCACACACCCAACACCCTCTACACACCAACACCCTCACACACACTAACACCCTTGCACACCCAATATCCTCACACACCACAATATCCTCACACACCCAACACCCTCTTTACTCAACACCCTCAACACCCTCACACTTAACACTCTCACACACCAGCACCCTCACACCACCACAACACCCTCACACACCCAACACCCTCACACACCCAACACCCTCACAACACCACACCACCCTCAAACACCCAACACCCTCACACACCCAGCACCCTCACACACCCAACACCCCCCTCACACACCCAACACCCTCACACCCCCAACACGGGCACACATCTGACACCCTCACACACCCGACACCCTCACACCCAACACCTCCACACACCCAACACCCTAACACACCCAACACCCTCACTAACACCCCACCACACTCACACACCCAACACCCTCACAACACCACACCACCCTCACACACCCAACACCCTCACAACACCACACCACCCTCACACACCCAACACGGTCACACATCTGACACCCTCACACATCTGACACCCTCACACACCCAACACCCTCACAAACCCAACACCCTCACACATCCAACACCCCCACACACCCAACACCCCCACACACCCCACACCCTCACACACCCAATATCCTCACACACCCAACACCCTCACACACCCCACCCTTACCTTAACGCACCCGTCCCACCATCACACACTTACATGTTCACTTTCCCCACACTAACGAACATGACTCATCCACACCGTACCCTTTCACACACAACACCCTTACCAGCCACACCCACACACACTCAACACCCTTAGGCACCCACACGCACTCAGCACACCATCAACGCCCTCTTTCATACACAACTTATCTGATATTTGACTGACTGATGCACCCCTGCCGTCCGGGTCATCTCTGTGCTGACATTTTGATTGGATGTTCAGTGTAATTCTGGAGTCAAAGATTAATGCTTAACACTTCTGTGGGTCAGGTTCGTAACATCTCTTCCTTAGCGATTTGTTCCACCTATTAAACCTCAATAACCTCATGTATATTCCATGTCCATAATGATATATATGTAACACAGGAGAATGTCTAGGTTTAATATGAAAAATTAATAGATAAGGAACAAAGCCTCCTATGCCACTCAAAATACAGACCATAATTATATTCACCAAGTTTGTCAAATTCACGAAGTTGTGGGAAAGGAATTCAACGAAAAGTTTATAAGGCTGTTATAACTCATTCACCTGGAGAATGTCCTTTTGGTTTTATTCTCCTTCCCTCCCGTCTGTTTGTTTGTCTTTGTCTGTCTGTGTGTGTCTGTCTCTGTCTGTTTATCTAGCTCTCTCTGACCCTTTACTCAGCACTGGATAGATTTTTTGCTTTTAACTAGAAGGTTAAATACAGCCATTATTAACAACGTCACTGCCAGAGAACTCATAGGCTTAAGTAATCATCTGGTTTGTGGATTTCGTGTAGTCGTTGCTGAAGAATTAATCTGTGTGTGTGTGTGTGTGTGTGTGTGTGTGTGTGTGTGTGTGTGTAGTAACCGTGTGTGATGTGTTGCAGGTGCCATGAACTTCTGGACGCTTTGGCCATGTGGCAGGTGGGTACGGCCTTCATCCTTACTGTCGCCGTCTCCATTTACCTCATATGGTGCGTACATCCATGCCTCCACGCACTCTGTCACACACACGCACTCTCTCACACACGCACTCTATCACACACTCACACACTACCTCGTTCACTCATCATTTCTTCTTCACTCACACTTCCCACACCATCACTTATACTCTCGACATACTCACACATATCTACCTCACACTCTCCACACATCACCTCTGCATCTGTCATACTCACGTCATATCATCTCTGCCTCACATTCTCCTCACATTCACTCTATGACGTCTGCTTCATTTCCACTCACTATATATTACCCCATCGTTCACCTCTGCATCCCTCACGTTTCTCACACATACATTGGCTGCCTCACGTTCCCCACACATGCTCTCTCTCTCTCTCTCTCTCTCTCTCTCTCTCTCTCTCTCTCTCTCTCTCTCCAAGTCTTATGCACACCCAGATCCAGACGTCACTCATACGCACACAGGCAACAGACAAAGAGGCAAGTACACACACACACACACACACACACACACACACACACACACACTCCTCTCACCAGGTGCATCGTGTGTTACGTTGTTTCTTTACTTACTGATGAAACTGTTTTAAATCAGCATCAAGTCAATCAGTCACAGTAGTCATAATGAGGAATACAGAACGTGAAGAAGTAATGTTTAAGTGGCATGAAAGAATATACGCTTTTTGACGCATTCTACTATTGGAGCAATATCAAAGTAATTTATAGTAGTAGGAAGGTAAGTTGATGATGGTGGTGATAGTGTTTGATATATTGCATTTATTATCACTTGTTTGTATTTTGATGTTAATAAGAGATAATTAGACTTGGTTAACGACGATTGTGTTGATGATAATGATGATGATAGAAATGATGCTGCTATTACTACTAACAATATTGATATACAGCACAGTGTTTGCCCTCATGTCTAACGCTGTGTGCTTTGTGTTTCGCCCACAGCCAGACGCGACTGGAGCGCCCCCTGGCAGTGCGTCCCCACCAGCGGACCGTGCGACACATCAGCCAGGGACCAGACCTGTACCCCCGACCCCTGCCCCTGCCCCTGCCACACCACTACCACCACACACCGCCACTACACCACCTACACCACTGAGGCCACACCTGAACACCGCTCGCTGGTGCAGTGGTAACGTTCTCGCTTGCCAACTGGTGGACGGGAGTTCGCGCCTCGCTCAGGTTGCGAAAGTTTCACTGACGAAGCGGGTGGTTACTGTCCCCCTTGAGCAAGGGGACGGGTGTGTGCGTGTGTGAAGGTCACAGCCTTGCCCTTAGATCGGACTATATGAGCTCTCAGCTCCCTTCCGGGAGGGTAAAAGCTGACGATCACGACCATCAAGTGATCCTGACTGACCCGGTGAATTACACCACCACTACACCACTGAGGCCACACCTGTATCCCCGACCCCTACCCCAGCCCCAGCCACACCACAACCACCACACACCACCACAACACCACAGAGGCCACACCTGTACCCCGACCCCTGCCCCTGCCCCTGCCCCACCACGACCACCACACACCACCACTACACCACCTACACCACTGAGGCATCTGTATACCCTGACCCCTGCCCCTGCCCCTGCCACACCACTACCACAACACACCATCACTACACCACCTACACCACTGAGGCCACACCTGTACCCCGACCCCTGCCCCTGCCCATGCCACACCACTACCACCACACACCACCACTACACCACCTACACCACTGAGGCCACACCTGTACCCCCGACCCCTGCCCCTGCCACACCACTACCACCACACACCACCACTACACCACTTACACCACTGAGGCTCTCATCTACCCCGACCCCTGCCCCTGCTACACCACTACCACCACACCCACCACACCACCACCTACACCACTGAGGCATCTGTACCCCCGACCCCTGCCCCTGCCACACCACTACCACCAACACCACCACACCACCACCTACACCACTGAGGCCACACCTGTACCCCCCACCCCAGCCCCAGCCCCAGCCACACCACAACCACCACACACCACCACAACACCACCTACACCACTGAGGCATCAGTACCCCCGACCCCAGCCCATGACGCTGCCCCTCCCACACCACTTCCACCACACACCACCACTACACCACCTACACCACTGAGGCCACACCTGTACCCCCGACCCCTGCCCCTGCCACACCACTACCACCACACACCACCACTACACCACCTACACCACTAGGCTACACCTGTACCCCCGACCCCTGCCCCTGCCACACCACTACCACCACTACACCACCTACACCACTGAGGCATCAGTACCCCCGACCCCTGCCCCTGCCCCTGCCCCTGCCACACCACTTCCACCACACACCACCACTACACCACCTACACCACTGAGGCCACACCTGTACCCCCGACCCCTGCCCCTGCCACCACTACCACCACACACCACCACTACACCACTTACACCACTGAGGCATCTGTACCCCCGACCCCTGCCCCTGCTACACCACTACCACCACACACCACCACACCACCACCTACACCACTGAGGCATCTGTACCCCCGACCCCTGCCCCTGCCACACCACTACCACCAACACCACCACACCACCACCTACACCACTGAGGCCACACCTGTACCCCCGACCCCTGCCCCTGCCCCTGCCACACCACTACCACCACACACCACCACTACACCACCTACACCACTGAGGCATCAGTACCCCCGACCCCTGCCCCTGCCCCTGCCCCTGCCACAACACTTCCACCACACACCACCACTACACCACCTACACCACTGAGGCCACACCTGTACCCCCGACCCCTGCCCCTGCCACACCACTACCACCACACACCACCACTACACCACCTACACCACTGAGGCCACACCTGTACCCCCGACCCCTGCCCCTGCCACACCACTACCACCACACACCACCACTACACCACCTACACCACTGAGGCATCAGTACCCCCGACCCCTGCCCCTGCCCCTGCCCCTGCCACACCACTTCCACCACACACCACCACTACACCACCTACACCACTGAGGCCACACCTGTACCCCCGACCCCTGCCCCTGCCACACCACTACCACCACACACCACCACTACACCACCTACACCACTGAGGCCACACCTGTACCCCCGACCCCTGCCCCTGCCACACCACTACCACCACACACCACCACTACACCACCTACACCACTGAGGCATCTGTACCCCCGACCCCTGCCCCTGCCCCTGCCACACCACTACCACCACACACCACCACTACACCACCTACACCACTGAGGCATCTGTACCCCCGACCCCTGCCCCTGCCCCTGCCACACCACTACCACCACACAAGGATATCAAATGACATACTAAACTTAGAGGAATACAATATATGGAGAAGAGACAGATATTTAAAAAAAGGAGGAGGAATTATAATATTAACTAAGAAAAATCTAAAAGTCAAGGAAATAAAACTAGATATACCATCACAAGTAGAACTGATTGCAGTAGAGATCGACATATCTGAAGGTAAAGTAATTGTAGCCAATTTGTACATGCCACCCAGATCAAACACATGGGAAAGAGACGAATATGAGGACCTGGCAGAGAGTACAATTCAGAGTATAAGATCATTGCTACATAAACTGGAAGAGAAATCGGAAAGAATTATACTAACTGGGGACTTCAATACAAATATAAATTGGAATACTCTAGATATAAATAGCCAAGAAAGCTGTTGGGACTAAAAGCTCCTGGATCTCGTACAAGAGTTTTTCTTAACGCAACATGTGAGGGAAACCACCAGAAAAAGAGGACTTGATGTACCTTCAGTGCTAGATCTAATATTTACAAGGCAAGAAAATGATATTGACAGTTTAATATATCACCCTCCACTCGGCAAAAGCGATCATGCAGTACTAAATCATAACTTCAGGATAGCATATGACATAGTTAACAGCAATGATAGTTACAAAAAGAGCCTAAACTATAAAAAGGGAAATTATCAAGACCTAAAGAAGTATTTCTTAGAAGTTGATTGGGAAAATGAGCTTAGAGGACAAGATTTAAATGCTGTATATAAAAAATTTTGTGAATTTTATGAAATAGGAGTCCAGAAGTACATCCCACAGCACAAAGAAGCAGATAAGAAAATACAGAAATGGTTCAATACAGAACGTAAAAAATCAAAAGAAAGAAGAGATTTGTTGTGGAATAGATACAGAAGACACAACAGTGAAAGGGCGTATAATAATTACAAACAGGCAAGAAACGACTATACAAGAATAAGGAGGGAAGCCCAAAAACAGTTTGAGGAGGATATAATAAATAAAAGTAGTGATCAACCAACGCTGTTTTACAGCTATATCAGAAGCAAAACTAAAGTAAAAGATATAATACAATCCATTACGGACGAGGGAATCACTTATACACAAGAGAAAGATATTTGTGAAGCACTAAATAAGAATTTCCAATTAGTTTTTACAGAAGAAAAAAATTTTGAGAGGGACTATGTGGAACACACATGTCCACACATACTACCAGATATACAAATAGCAGAAAAAGTAATACAGGAGGAGTTAAGTAGATTAGACAGAGGAAAAGCAAGTGGTCCTGATGAAATTTCATGTTGGGTATTACGAGAATGTGCAAAGGAGTTAAGTAAACCATTATTTTTAATTTTCAAGAAATCCTTGAGTCAAGGTAAACTACCTGATATTTGGAAAAAAGCAAATATTGTCCCCCTATTCAAGAAAGGAAATAGACAAAATCCACTCAACTATCGACCAGTATCACTGACCAGTGTTGTAAGCAAGGTATTAGAAAAACTTATAAGAAAAGCTTGGGTAAATCATCTAGAAGAACACAGTATGATAACAGAAAGACAGTTTGGTTTCAGAAAAGGAAAATCATGTGTTACTAATCTGTTGAGCTACTATGACAGAGTAACAAACACAATACAGGAAAGGGAAGGATTGGTGGACAGTATCTATTTAGATTTCAAGAAAGCTTTTGACACAGTACCACACCAAAGACTTTTATGGAAACTGTACCATCAAGGAGGAATTCGAGGCAAACTGTTTTGTTGGATGCAAGACTTTCTCATAAAAAGAGAAATGAGGACAGTACTAAGAGGAAACTACTCATCATGGAAAGAAGTGACTAGTGGAGTACCACAGGGTTCAATGCTGGCACCAATCATGTTTTTAGTGTATATAAATGATATAAACAGTAACACTGGAAATGAGAGCTATCTGAATATGTTTGCAGATGATGCAAAAATACAAAGGAGAATTACTAACACAGACTCTTGTAAAGAGCTACAAGAAGAATTAAATAAACTTCATGAATGGAGTAGTACATGGCAAATGGAATTCAATGTGGACAAGTGTCATGTAATCAAGTTTGGTAAAAGTGGAAAAATACCTGATTGGGATTATAAGTTAGGAAATAAAACCCTATACACATCAGAAAGAGAGAAAGACCTAGGTGTGATTATCAATAACAGACTATCTCCGGCTGACCACATCAGCGAGAAGGTGCGGAACATGTATACACTGCTTGCAAATATGAGAATAGCATTTACATACATAAATGAAGACATGCTAAGAAAGATAATAACATCATTCATCAGACCAACCCTGGAATATGCATCAGTAGTCTGGAGGCCTCATCTCAAAAAGCATATAGACAAGATTGAAAAGTTCAAAGGGCCGCTACAAGATGGATACCAAGCTTAAGGGACCTAAGCTACGAAGAAAGACTAAATAAACTGAATCTACCAACACTACAGGAGAGAAGGAAAAGAGGTGACATGATAATGCTACATAAATGCATATCAGGAAAGGAGAAAATAGACATAAATGATTACTTAACATATGGAGAAGCATCAGCAAGAGGACACTGCAAAAAACTGCATAAGAAGAGAGGTGATAAAGACGTAAGGAAATTCAGTTTCCCAAACAGAGCAACTGATCAATGGAATGCACTACCGAATGAAATAGTGTGTGCCAAAACAATTCACAAATTTAAGGAAATGTACGATAAATATGGTTTAAGACACGGGACAGTACGAGCTTGACTCATTCCAGTAAAGATACAATTAGGTAAGAACAATTAGGTAAGGTAAGAACACCACCACTACACCACCTACACCACTGAGGCCACACCTGTACCCCCGACCCCTGCCCCTGCCACACCACTACCACCACACACCACCACTACACCACCTACACCACTGAGGCATCTGTACCCCAGACCCCTGCCCCTGCCACACCACTACCACCACACACCACCACTACACCACCTACACCACTGAGGCATCTGTACCCCCGACCCCTGCCCCTGCCACACCACTACCACCACACACCACCACTACACCACCTACACCACTGAGGCATCTGTACCCCCGACCCCTACCCCTGCCACACCACTACCACCACACACCACCACTACACCACCTACACCACTAAGGCCACACCTGTACCCCCGACCCCTGCCACACCACTACCACCACTACACCACTGACTCGTTTCTCTCTCTCTCTCTCTCTCTCACACACACACACACACACACACACACACACACACACACACACACACGCACACACACTGCTACAAGGCCGAACGTTCCCAAGACACCTCACTAATACAAACCCTTACAGCCGGGCTCCTCACAGCGTTATCCTTCCTACCATAATTTTTCGATACAAACAAATCTACCGAACCTAAGAAGCGAGTCTGATGAAAGTCCACCTCTTCACGACGAGGGGCCTCTCCTAAAATAAAACTCATTGGAATTAAACAGAATGAAATACAAAACACGTCCTCACGGTGAAGGGGTCGCTATAGATTGCATGGAATTCGTCTTTGCACAAACCTCACCTTCCAGCATTATTTAGGTAACCCTCAAATTCGGTGACCAATTTTAAAGTTTTCTTTTTTGTCTCCTAATAATTTTAAAAGTTTTGGGGGAGACTCTTCGAACATGATAGGTCAGATGTGGCCTTCATTAATCACTTACCTACATGATGTATACCTTAAACTGAATAAATCATCTCTAGGTACGAAGAATTAATAAATAAAATGCGTCACCGGACTGATAGGGTTGTTATCCGTTTCGTAACAAGTCGTCATGAAGTAAAAACATCATATATCTGTAACCAATCGTGACTCCAGGAACTGCACTGTACAAGTCACACTGGCTTTGCACATCACCAGTGGATTATAGGAAGAATATCCAAGGAAATTACACACTCATTTATATCCTTCAACCCTTTGACGTGTTTAATTCAATTCTTTCCATCAACAAATTACTTTATTCACCTTGGAAATTTTGAAGGGTTATATATAGCTTTTATGTCCATCTCTCCCACCAGGTTCTTGTTAAATGAATATAATCGTATAGAGGCAGGAAGAATTAACCTAAGAATACGTGAGGGAATTCAAGGGGCAAAGGATATAACACGTCAGTAAAAGTCCGCCTCCATAAGAAAGAGCAAAATGATGAACAATAACTGAACACAGGCCAGTCAGGTGCACTTGACAGCAGAGTTCAGAGTTCAGTTTATCTTCCCCCGATTAACCTTTTCTCTTCCAGGTGACGCGAAGAGAATTACTTTTTGAAAACCGCGGTAAAATTCTTCCAGCAAGTTGCATCAGTGTGTTGTGTGAAAGCTGTTAATCCTTTGCTGTTGTTTTTGTTATTTTCAGCGGCCTCTATTCTGCTCAGGAGTGATCTTTGGAACTGGAGGATGATGCATTTCCTTAACGCCTGTACTACTAAAGGTGCTTTCAGTGTATAGTAAAACTGTTTCAGAGGTAGCAAGAATGACTGAAACATCGGGGTGAAGGGTTTAATTTGTTTGGTGGGTCCTCTGACGTAACTCTGTGTCATCTGTATTTGCTAAGACTATCGTTTTCTGATGATCATGTAACAATTTTGAAAGCAGGCAAATGAAATAGGAGGGTCGCTGAATATTTCGTCTGTATACTATTATAAAAGTAAGTCTGCGTCACATTCATTTCCTTGTTCATAATAATATTGTTGTCGTCATTCTGTCGCTCTGATGTCTCATAATATTTTCTGTTGTCTACTCTCACTTTTATTTATTTTTTTAACCTATCATCACGACAATAATACCTTTTCCTTTCTCTTTTGATGCTCTTCCTGTTCTTACTTTTGCCTTCCCTGCTCTGAATCCTGCTGCCAGTGCTTAGGGTCTGGTAATACGAGGTGGGAATCAGAAATACTCCGATGTTAAATTGTCCCGTCGTGTTGGTCGGGATGAAAGTTTGCAGATCACCCATTTCACTGAGTAGGTTCAGGGTAAGGTGCGTCTCCCTGCCAGACATAATGCAGGTAACTGTGTAACGGCTGCCCAGAACGTGGCCCCGTGAAATGAACTGTTCTACCTATTATTATTCAAAACCACACCATCGGCCAAATTGGTGTCCGAATATGGGTCGCATTTTAAGTGGCTTTGAAGATTTCGTAGCACCTCTCCCTTCGTGATATATTCTGGACATTGGTATCTTATTGCATGGTACTGATGCAAACTATGCTGATAGTTAAATGATGGGCTTTATACCTTACAATACACAAAAGAATGTTAAGAGGTAATAAGCAAAGTAAATCGCTAAGGAAGAGGTCCTCCGAAGCCTCATATCACCTAGAGCACATTTATTACTATACGTTCAATTGAGGAGGCGGAGCAGAAACGACCTGATGTAAAGTATTGGGTGAGCCTTCCGTACGCGTCCCCGGGTACAATGCACGAACGAAACGAAACTATGTTCCCTGCTCACCAAAACTTCATGTGCTGCATCCATACCTAATACTTGCTATACACCAGAAGAAAAAGGATATGAATCAAAAACACTATTGCTACTTGTATTACTGTCTACGTGTGTCACTTTCAAAATATGTATGTGTGCCAATTAAGTCATTTCACTCATTTGTTATACGGGAAATTTAAATAAAAAATAGAACATAGTGCAATGGTTTTCTTACACCATCTTCACTCTCTCCACAAATGCACATAAAACAGACCTTCATTCACTCACTTAATCTTGCTTTCACGTAGTTGCCTCAGAGTATTCCTTTCCTCTCTATGACGACCCTGGCATAAGTCTGGCAAGGTCGCAGTGCAAGCATTAATATATAAACATCTACACGGTTCATGTTCTGTATATTTCCTCATACGCTGCAACTCTGCCACAGGTTCGCCGGAGTCAACATAGGGGAAAGAAATACACTGAGGAAACTATACAGACGAACGCAATAGCCAGTCTCACTCCCAAAAACCAGGGGCCAGCGCTGCGTCTCACCTTCCACTGTTGTCCATTCATCTCAGCGTGAACTCACCCTCACTGTCACTCTCTTATGGGGTCTGTTTCGCCTTAGAGTGAGTGGGTCAAGGTGGGATAAGGTGAGGGGTTACTGATGACTGCTTTCGAGTGTACAGCTAACAATAAGAGTACATTTGTTTCCTCTCTCATCGTCGGAGTCATGGTTGCTTGAATGAGAGAGAGAGAGAGAGAGAGAGAGAGAGAGAGAGAGAGAGAGAGAGAGAGAGAGAGAGACGCCGACCAAAACAGTATTCCATTCTTGCCTCGCTAATGCTGGTGTGACAGTAAGTATGGAACGAAGAAACAAATAAAAAAAAAGAATAAAAAAATACATGAAGAAAAAATGTGAAAGAGTAACATGAAGAAGCAAATGAAGGAAGAAGACAAGTAAGAGAAGAAAACCCACAATAACAGAGAAACAAACAGAAAAAAATGGGTATCTGAAATGAAGAAGCTTGAAGACGTAACCAAATAATTCCCACACAGAAAAATACATCCAGTCATCTCGAGGTGGCGATAATGAAGCAAAGACGAAACTTCCATGAACAATAACACTAGTAGACCCAATAATCCCACACCATCTAAAGCAGCATGCACGGCCTTACGTGGGGAAAAAGGTTAGGACGATGGTGATGATGATGATGAACAAGCACAACCACAACGAACACCAAAGCTTCAACCAGTAACCATCCCAGACAACCATAACGCTTAATCCTCCTCCTCACCACAACCATACTCAACCACAATAGCCAGTCTCTCCTGCCAACATTACCATAGCTACAAATATTTCAACAACAGTTAGCACTACCACAAGAACCAGCATAGCACAACCACAAGAATCACTATTAATACAACCACCGCTACCAATCACCCTCATTACTACTACCACAGCAACTACCACAACCAGTACCACAGCCACTCAAGAAGAACTACTGTCACCAAAACTACCACCATAATTATCACAACATTAGCACCAATACAGCATTCATCACCACCACAACCAACATCACAACCACACAAATATCACCACAGTAACCAACATTATCATAACTACAACAACAACAACCAACACTACCATTACCACAATAACCATCACTACCACAATCACCACCACCACCATGACCATCACCATCGCCACAACAGCAATAACAACACCAATATCTTTACCATCACAAACAGCATCACCATCATTATCACCACACCCAGTACCACTACCATCACCACCACCACCACCACTATTGTCACAACAGCCATCACTACCACAACCTCCCACCACAACAAGAGCCAACACTACCACCACCACCACCACAATCATTACCACCACATAAACAACCACCATCACCTCCACTACCACCATCATTACCATAACAACCAACATCAATTCACCACCACCACCACCAACAACAACAACACTATACTACCACCACCACCACCACCACCAACACTATACTACCACCACCACCACCATAACCACCACCACCACAAAAACAACAGTACCAACAACCACCACCACCACCACAAAAACCACCAAGAAGAACATGAATGGAATGCCAAAAAACACGGTGAGAGAGAGAGAGAGAGAGAGAGAGAGAGAGAGAGAGAGAGAGAGAGAGAGAGAGAGAGAGAGAGAGAGAGAGAGAGAGAGGAAGGATGGATTGAGAAAGAGAAGGGTGAGGAGCAGTGGCGGATCTAGGGGGGAGGCCGCCCCCCCTTCAGCTATGAATGGTGCCACTAAGAGCTGATTATTATCAAATATCAAAGTCAGTAAAAATAAAATGCTATAATAGTAATAATAAAAATAATAATAATAAAAATAATAATAATAATAATAATAATAATAATTACAGTACCGCTCACCCCAGACCCCCTAGCTTAACGCCTCGCGCTTCGGCGCCCCTTACACTAACAAACAGCCCCCCCCCCCTTCTTAAATCCTGGCTCCGCTACTGGTGAGGAGAGAGGTGGAGTGAGAGAGAAAAAAAGAAAAGGAAAGAGACGGTAGGAGGGAGAGAACGACAGGGATGCGAGAGACGAGATGAAGAGCAATGAAAAAAAAAAAAAAAAAAAAAAGCTGGAGGAAGAGAAGAGAAATGAAATGAGAAGAAAAACGCTGGAGGGAGAACAAGAAGAGGCGAGACTGAGAAAAGACATAAAGTGAGAAACAGGAGATGAAAACAGAGATGAAGAGATGCGAAATGAGATCAAGACGCTGTAATGGGAAGCAAGTACGAAGCTATGGAACTGACAACTACATATACGACAAGAAGCGGTGCCAAGCCACAGCAAACCCGTCCCCGGCAGTCATTTTAGTGCTGACGTATAAACACAACAGGATATCTAGTCAGAGATGTCACATATCAAATTTGAAGTCTATCGGGTGAAAACTGACGATTTTATGCCCATTTGAAATTTTAGGCCCGACCCACCTGACACTGATCCCCCTTCCGCCAACTGGGGGGGTGACTCCCCTGACGCAATGAGGCATGTTATAGGATGCAGATTTGAAAGATGCACCTTTAGGTGTTGGTTTCATGTCGATATGACGAATCTGAAAAGAACTATGGCGAAAAAGCGATTTTTACCTGTCCCCCCCCCTTTTTTTTTTTTTTTTTGCATTTTTTGGATCTACAGCCTGGACTTTGACCCAATTTGTCCCAAAATTTAATCAGATGATCAGAAGGTCATAGCCCATCATTCCTGTAATTTTAGTCGAAATCGCACCTGTAGTTATCACGTAAAGTTGTTAAATGACACACACACAAACAAACAGACAAACCGAGTGAAAACAATACCCGTCCCCGAGCCTCTGCGGAGCGGGGACGGGTAATTAAAAACCTGATACATGTCTGGTAGCAACACCTGTGATCGCTGCCAGGGGATATTGACACTGTTTATATGCAGATCGAACACTTCATAATTCACTCTTAAGCGTTTCATCATTCCCTCTTGCTATAAAACCTTTTATCACAATGTCTGGTAGCAACACCTCTGATCGCTGCCAGGGGATATAATTACGCTGTTTATATGCTGATCGAACACTTCATAACTCACTCTTAAGCGTTTCATCATTCCCTCTCGCTATAAAACCTTTTATCACAATGTCTGGTAGCAACACCTGTGATCGCTGCCAGGGGATATAATGACACTGTTTATATGCTGATGAAACACTTCATAATTCACTTCCATCATTCCCTCTCGCTCTAAAACGTTTTACCACAACCTCACTCATTCTGAAACACTTCTCATAACAACAGGAATAAATCTATCGCATATTAATAATTATGAAATGTTTATACATGCTTGCTGAAAGTCTGTAGCTACCTGTGTCCCTGTTTCTTAGACTTAAGCCCCTTCAGTACGGTACTATGAGCTTTGTTTCTCTGGATGCTTTTGCTACTTCAGGACAATTATCATGAGCTAATGACAGGCAGTGACGTTGGCATTGAAAGGGCTAAATGATTTCCATTACCATCTCAGGTCTAGGATGTCCTGTTTGGTTTTACTGCTAATACCTCTGGATGATTTGACTCACGTAAGGAAAGATTTCTCGTACCGGAGTTTACTTCAATATTGATGTACGGTATCTATCTACCTGTCTATTTTATATATATCTCTATACCTCTATCTATCTACCTATCTATCTATGAAATAAGGTTCTGTTGGCGAAAAGTGTTCTGTCATTGCGCTCTTATTTACATACTACAGATTCACTACAATAATTTGAGCCGCAGGAAAAATTCTCGTGTAAAAATATCTAATTAATAGTGTCAAGCTGTGTACGTAAGTGATTGTCTGTGCGTTTGTTCGTTTTTTTATTTTTCACAAGAACGGTAACAGATACAGACCTAAATCTTTTTGCATTAGGTCGGGGTAAGCCCGGAGACTGCCAGAAAAAAAAAATAATAACTTGGCGATCACGCACGATGCAACAGAGCGAAATTGTCGAATATCGCGACATGCGAAAATATGCGAAAATTATTTTCTCGACTCTTTGGCCAGAACTGGTCATTGTGGCCTCAATAACGGTATGACAACAAAGATAATGGTATTTGCAAATATTTTGTGATGGAAAGGCCATTAGTTAGTCCCGTAAATTTTTGCGGGGAAGCACTAGTGATGTTATTACGGTAGCGTCTGTCTGCTCAACCGTTTGATTTCTGGAACAATGTTTTATCAGGAATGTTGTGTGAAGGTTAACTGGATGTATCTGACCTTTTACATTTACGGTACCACTTATCATGCCTCCTCCGCCCTAGTTCCTGTGAACACGCATCCTCTCTTGGCTGTATTTTATTCTTCCCTCCTGATACAGTCACCATTATCCTACTGTCTTACCTTTCCTCTTATTTCTTGCTCGAACTAGCCTGTCTTATCTTCTCTTTCTCCTTCCTTCTTTCCCGATACAGCCTTCTCCTTATTACTCGTATTTTATTTTCTTTTGCTCTCCCTTCCGTCCTTCTCGTTACAGTATATTTCTTCTCAATTTATTCATCATTTGTTATATTCTCTCGAAAATATGTTACAAATGTCTTTGCCGGAAACCTTCTTGGGGGCCGGCCTTGAAACTCTTTTGCCACTGTGATACTGAATGATCAATTAGCGTTTTGGCTACGTCGGTCGGTCTACAAACCAGCCCACGTTCTCGTACCCCAGGACTTGTTGTCTCTCGAGTGACCTTCGTGTTCTGAAAATAGGCCTTTGCAATCCCGTTGGAGCCTCTGGATGATCCCCAGAGGGACCCTCATTTGGGATCCTTTCGAGAATCTGTTAGACTTTTTCTTTTTCTTTTTTCTTTTTTTTTTTCTTTTTGGACAAAGTGGCGTCTGGCAGTCCTATCGTGAAAAATGAGGAGTTGTCAAGCGTGGCCAGATTATGCAATCTTCTCATAAGTTTGTAGGTAAGCAAATTTCTGCCTGACCCTCATGTTTAGAAATCATCCCTTTCCCCGGGAGTCTGGCAGAAAACAGCCTCGTTGTTCTGAGTCAGTTTAGTCGTATCATAATCTTTGCCCCAGTAAGGTTCTGATGTTTGGCTCAGTGTTTTACCTGATAAGTTTCTGATTTCTGGATCAATATTTTACTTTGTATGGTTCTCATTTTTACCTCAGTGTTTTATCAGACAAGGTTGTATTGAAGCTTTCTGGATGGATCAGACCTTCTCCACTTTCATCTTATCACGTCTCCTCCGGTCTGATAAACACTCAACCTTGTTTTTCCTCAGAGTCTCTCTTCGCTGTGCTTTCTCTCTTTCCTCCGGTCACTTTCTCTTGCTGTTCTCTCCTTTCTTTTCGCGGCAGTGCTATCTTCCCCCAACCATCCAATCTTTTCTTTCGTCCCCCCTCCTTCCTCGCGCTGCTAACTCCTCCTTTCATCATATTTCCTTCTCTCGTGCAAGTATAAGTTACAATTCTTTCTGTTTAGCCGCACACTAAATTCTGACTCTGTGTCTTACCACGAAAGTTGTCTGGATGAATCAGTGCTTCTCCACTTTCCTCTTATCTCGTCTCCCTCATCCTCGCTCGCATAAACCCTCAACTTGTTTTTCTCTGTCTCTTTCAGCTGTATTTTCTCCCTTCCTTCCTTTCTTTGCAATACAGCATAGTTCCTCCTCCTCCCGTCCTTCACCTACTCCTTTCCTTCTCTTTCTCTCGGCCTCCTTCCTTCCCAGTGCAGTCAGTTCTTTCCTTGTTTCGTTTCTCCTCAACATCATCTCTTCCTTCTTTCCATCTCCCCGTAATATCATTCTCTCTTCTATTTATCACTTTCCTTCTTTATTCCTGTTTTTTTGCCTATTCTTTCATTCTGTTTATAAATCATCTTATTTTCGTTTGACTCTCTCCTCCATTCTCCTCGCATTCATCCCTTTCCATCTCATTTTCTCTTCTTGCCTCCTCTTTCTTACTCTAAACATCCATACTCTTCTTCAGTGCCTCTTGCTTCCTCTTTCCGTCCGTTCTTTTCCCTTCACTCCTCTTGGTCTTCATTTTTTTTTCCCTCCCTACCGTCTACTTCTTTCTGTCCGATAGCGTTTTTCCTCACCTCTTTTTCTTCCTTTCTAACGGTACATCATTCTTCCTCCTTTCCCCCATTTTTTTTTTCGTTCTGTCCCTCTGCCCGTCTTCATCCATCCATCTCCTTATTCTCTTCCCTCTTTCCCTCCCGCTACAGTGTATTTCTACCATCTGCCATCCAGTCTAGTCAACAATTTGGTATACGAGTTGCCGATCCTGCTGTGAGTATCAGTATTGGTGCACAACAAGGCTGCAACATATTAACACCATAACAAGGCTGCAACATATTAACACCATAACAAGGCTGCAACATATTAACACCATAACAAGGCTGCAACATATTAACACCACAACAAGGCAGCAACATATTAACACCACAACAAGGCAGCAACATATTAACACCATAACAAGGCAGCAACATATTAACACCATAACAAGGCAGCAACATATTAACACCATAACAAGGCTGCAACATATTAACACCATAACAAGGCTGCAACATATTAACACCATAACAAGGCAGCAACATATTAACACCATAACAAGGCAGCAACATATTAACACCATAACAAGGCAGCAACATATTAACACCATAACAAGGCTGCAACATATTAACACCATAACAAGGCTGCAACATATTAACACCATAACAAGGCTGCAACATATTAACACCATAACAAGGCAGCAACATATTAACACCATAACAAGGCAGCAACATATTAACACCATAACAAGGCAGCAACATATTAACACCATAACAAGGCAGCAACATATTAACACCATAACAAGGCTGCAACATATTAACACCATAACAAGGCTGCAACATATTAACACCATAACAAGGCAGCAACATATTAACACCATAACAAGGCAGCAACATATTAACACCATAACAAGGCAGCAACATATTAACACCATAACAAGGCAGCAACATATTAACACCATAACAAGGCTGCAACATATTAACACCATAACAAGGCTGCAACATATTAACACCATAACAAGGCTGCAACATATTAACACCATAACAAGGCAGCAACATATTAACACCATAACAAGGCAGCAACATATTAACACCATAACAAGGCTGCAACATATTAACACCATAACAAGGCAGCAACATATTAACACCATAACAAGGCAGCAACATATTAACACCATAACAAGGCTGCAACATATTAACACCATAACAAGGCTGCAACATATTAACACCATAACAAGGCAGCAACATATTAACACCATAACAAGGCAGCAACATATTAACACCATAACAAGGCTGCAACATATTAACACCATAACAAGGCTGCAACATATTAACACCATAACAAGGCTGCAACATATTAACACCATAACAAGGCTGCAACATATTAACACCATAACAAGGCAGCAACATATTAACACCATAACAAGGCTGCAACATATTAACACCATAACAAGGCTGCAACATATTAACACCATAACAAGGCTGCAACATATTAACACCATAACAAGGCTGCAACATATTAACACCATAACAAGGCTGCAACATATTAACACCATAACAAGGCTGCAACATATTAACACCATAACAAGGCTGCAACATATTAACACCATAACAAGGCTGCAACATATTAACACCATAACAAGGCTGCAACATATTAACACCATAACAAGGCTGCAACATATTAACACCATAACAAGGCTGCAACATATTAACACCATAACAAGGCTGCAACATATTAACACCATAACAAGGCTGCAACATATTAACACCATAACAAGGCTGCAACATATTAACACCATAACAAGGCTGCAACATATTAACACCATAACAAGGCTGCAACATATTAACACCATAACAAGGCTGCAACATATTAACACCATAACAAGGCTGCAACATATTAACACCATAACAAGGCTGCAACATATTAACACCATAACAAGGCTGCAACATATTAACACCATAACAAGGCTGCAACATATTAACACCATAACAAGGCTGCAACATATTAACACCATAACAAGGCTGCAACATATTAACACCATAACAAGGCTGCAACATATTAACACCATAACAAGGCTGCAACATATTAACACCATAACAAGGCAGCAACATATTAACACCATAACAAGGCTGCAACATATTAACACCATAACAAGGCTGCAACATATTAACACCATAACAAGGCTGCAACATATTAACACCATAACAAGGCTGCAACATATTAACACCATAACAAGGCTGCAACATATTAACACCATAACAAGGCTGCAACATATTAACACCATAACAAGGCTGCAACATATTAACACCATAACAAGGCTGCAACATATTAACACCATAACAAGGCTGCAACATATTAACACCATAACAAGGCTGCAACATATTAACACCATAACAAGGCTGCAACATATTAACACCATAACAAGGCTGCAACATATTAACACCATAACAAGGCTGCAACATATTAACACCATAACAAGGCTGCAACATATTAACACCATAACAAGGCTGCAACATATTAACACCATAACAAGGCTGCAACATATTAACACCATAACAAGGCTGCAACATATTAACACCATAACAAGGCTGCAACATATTAACACCATAACAAGGCTGCAACATATTAACACCATAACAAGGCTGCAACATATTAACACCATAACAAGGCTGCAACATATTAACACCATAACAAGGCTGCAACATATTAACACCATAACAAGGCTGCAACATATTAACACCATAACAAGGCTGCAACATATTAACACCATAACAAGGCTGCAACATATTAACACCATAACAAGGCTGCAACATATTAACACCATAACAAGGCTGCAACATATTAACACCATAACAAGGCTGCAACATATTAACACCATAACAAGGCTGCAACATATTAACACCATAACAAGGCTGCAACATATTAACACCATAACAAGGCTGCAACATATTAACACCATAACAAGGCTGCAACATATTAACACCATAACAAGGCTGCAACATATTAACACCATAACAAGGCTGCAACATATTAACACCATAACAAGGCTGCAACATATTAACACCATAACAAGGCAGCAACATATTAACACCATAACAAGGCTGCAACATATTAACACCATAACAAGGCTGCAACATATTAACACCATAACAAGGCTGCAACATATTAACACCATAACAAGGCTGCAACATATTAACACCATAACAAGGCTGCAACATATTAACACCATAACAAGGCTGCAACATATTAACACCATAACAAGGCTGCAACATATTAACACCATAACAAGGCTGCAACATATTAACACCATAACAAGGCTGCAACATATTAACACCATAACAAGGCTGCAACATATTAACACCATAACAAGGCTGCAACATATTAACACCATAACAAGGCTGCAACATATTAACACCATAACAAGGCTGCAACATATTAACACCATAACAAGGCTGCAACATATTAACACCATAACAAGGCTGCAACATATTAACACCATAACAAGGCTGCAACATATTAACACCATAACAAGGCTGCAACATATTAACACCATAACAAGGCTGCAACATATTAACACCATAACAAGGCTGCAACATATTAACACCATAACAAGGCTGCAACATATTAACACCATAACAAGGCTGCAACATATTAACACCATAACAAGGCTGCAACATATTAACACCATAACAAGGCTGCAACATATTAACACCATAACAAGGCTGCAACATATTAACACCATAACAAGGCTGCAACATATTAACACCATAACAAGGCTGCAACATATTAACACCATAACAAGGCTGCAACATATTAACACCATAACAAGGCTGCAACATATTAACACCATAACAAGGCTGCAACATATTAACACCATAACAAGGCTGCAACATATTAACACCATAACAAGGCTGCAACATATTAACACCATAACAAGGCTGCAACATATTAACACCATAACAAGGCTGCAACATATTAACACCATAACAAGGCTGCAACATATTAACACAGTTTTTGGTACTGCATAATATTTTCAGCCTAGATCACCTTGGACTGGTTAACAACTTTCTTCTCGTAACCATTCATCTTTTTCCACGTTTCCTCCACCTCTCGCCTCGCTACTAATATTCTTGCTTTTGCCACCTCTCTTGATCATATCCCCCGTGCCCCCTCTGACCATCCACCCAAGACACCTACACCCTTCCTCCCCTTCGCCCTCCCCCGTATTTTCATTCCCTTCCCCATTCCACCCCCCTTACCTTCCTTGGCCGTGCTTATACACATTCATGAGCTAAGTTGTGGATAGGGATGTTTGTATATAAGGTATTCTTCAATGCTACAGCCATCATCCACTTAACTAAACTAAATCAGTGTCAGAGTGAAAAAAAAAAAAAGTTCTGTGACTATACTAGGCTGTAATGGAGACTTCTTTATCGTAATAACTGGTTAAGATCCTTGATAAATACAACCCTAAGCCTCCTCCCCATCCCTCTCTGACCCCCAGCTTATCCGTTATGCATGCAGGGCTCGGTGCCAGCCTGCCTACCTTCATTTCAGTCCTTCCTCCCTGACACTTCCAAAGCCCATCACAATAACAACTTCATCTTAGCTACGTTTTTCACATCAGAGCTATTTCGCAACAATTTCCATCATTTTACACTCTTTCCATCGCAACAATTTCATCTTAGTTTTTCCCCAGTGTGACAACTTCATCTCTGATTCTAACATTTCAGTAACTTAATCTCAGGGCTTCCTGCTACAACTTCATCTTATCTCTCCCCACCTCAGTAATTTTATATTAGGTTTCCCCACTGTCTCCTGCCTCACTGATAACACCATCTCTCATCTCCTTCCTTCGCCTCCTCCGTTTTCCTCACAGCCACATACTCACACACCTTCACGTCACTTAATACATAATTTTCCTGACACCAAAACCACAACCACCACCACCACCTTACACTCTTATGCCACCACTACCACCTTACAACCTTCTGTTACCACCATCTTACACTTATACCACCACCACCACCACCACCACCTGACACTCTTATGCCACCAACAGCACCACCTAACACTTATGCCACCACCATACTACCATCACCACCAATACCATATAGGCTACTCTTATGCCATCACCACACCATCTACCACCACCTCCACCACCACCACCAACACACCACCATCAACTTGCACTCAAACCACCACCAGCACCGTGTTACACCTTTACGCCATCACCACCACCATCACACGCATCTTGCACACTTACTCCACCAGCCCCATCACTCAACACTCGTAAGTTACCAACAGCATCACCACCAGCACCAAACACTCTTACGCAACCACCACCACGACCATCTTACATTATTATGCCACCACCACCACCTTATACTCTTCAGCCACCACCACAAGCACCACCACCACCTTACACTCCTATGCCACCACCACCACTACCACCACCACCTGACACTTATGTCACCACCACTACCACCTTACACTTATGCCAAGACCACCACCACCATCACCACCGCCTCTCACTCTTATGTCACCACCACTAACACCTTACACTTATGCCAAGACCACCACTACCATCACCACCACCTCTCACTCTTATGTCACCACCACTACCACCTTACACTTATGCCAAGACCACCACTACCATCACCACCACCTCTCACTCTTGTGTCACCACCACTACCTTTTACTCTTGTGTCACCACCACTACCTTACACTCATATGCCACCACCACTACCATGTTACACTCGTATGCCATCACCACCACCGCCACCACAGCACAGTTACGTCACCACCACCACAACAGCAATCACCATCACCATCTAACACTCTTATTGCACCACCACCAACAACACCATACACCCTTAGGCCAACAAATCAAACTTACACTCTTATGCCAGCACTAACACCACCATGACAAACTTACACTCTTATGCCGCCACCACCACCACTACCACCGTATATTTATGTCACTACAACCACGACAACAATCACCATTACCACCAACTTACACTGCTATACCACCACCTTACACTGTTACGCCACCACTACCAACATCACCCCCACCATACACTTTTATGCCAACACAAATACCACCAAAATCACCACCAACACACTGCGCTTTTATGCTACGGGCACCGCCATCTTAAACACTCACGACACCCCCACTTTATATTCATACAGTACTACCATCACCACTACTACCTCACCACCACACCACAACCCCCCACAACCATCACCACTACCACAACTGCCTTACCCTCTTATGTCACACCAACACCACCACCATCACCACCTAAGCCATCACCACCATCACCTTACACTCTTTTGCATACCACCAGCACTTTACGTTCTTACACCACCACCACCTACATCACCACAGTCTAACACTCCACCATCCTTCGTCACCACCACTTTTCACTTACGCCACCATTACCACCTACCACCACAGCTGCCTTACACTAACGCCGCCACCACCACATCACCACAATCTTACACTAACTCCCCACCACCATCACGAGCACTACCATCATCACCACCACCACCAGAATATATTCCTATGCCATTACCACCATCACCACCACCACCTTAAACTCTTATGCCACGGCTATCACCACCACCACCACCACCACCACCATCACAACTTTAATCACCTTATACATGCCACTGCTGTCACTATCACTTCCAACACCACTACCATCATCACCACCACTATCCTACATTTATGCCACCACCACCACCATCATCATTCACTTAGCCTGTGTCACCACCACCACAGTCATCACCACCACCTTACACTTATGCCACCACCACCACCAGCACCACCATTTTCACTCCTACCGTCATCACCTCCATCACCACCACCACCATAACCACCTTACACTCTTGTGCGACTACTATCACGACCACCAGCACCACCACCACACCACCATCACGACTTTAACCACTTTATACATGCCACGGCTATCACCACCTCCTCCTCCACCACCACCACCACCACCACCACCAACAACAACAACAACAACAATATCCTACATTTATTCCGCCACCACCACCACCACCTAACACTTATGCCACCACCACCACCACCACCACCACCTAACACTTATGCCACCACCACCACCACCACCTAACACTTATGCCACCACCACCACCACCACCTAACACTTATGCCACCACCACCACCACCACCACCACCACCACCTAACACTTATGCCACCACCACCACCACCACCTAACACTTATGCCACCACCACCACCACCACCACCACCACCTAACACTTATGCCACCACCACCACCACCACCACCACCACCTAACACTTATGCCACCACCACCACCACCTAACACTTATGCCACCACCACCACCACCACCACCACCACCACCACCTAACACTTATGCCACCACCACCACCACCACCACCACCTAACACTTATGCCACCACCACCACCACCACCACCACCTAACACTTATGCCACCACCACCACCACCTAACACTTATGCCACCACCACCACCACCACCACCTAATACTTATGCCACCACCACCACCACCTAACACTTATGCCACCACCACCACCACCACCACCACCACCTCCATCACAACCTTAATCACTTTATACATGCCACGGCTATCACTATCACCACCACCACCACCACCATCCTACATTTATGCCACCACCAACACCATCACCTTATACTTATGCCGCCGCCGCCACCACCACCACCACCACCTTACACACTTGTGCCACCACTACCACCACCATCTTCATTCATACTGGTATCACCACCACCAACACCATAACCGCCTTACACTCCAGCGCCACCACTACCATGACCACCACCACCACCACCACCATAGCCATCACACTTATGCTACCACTACCATCACCATAACCAACTTACACTCTTATGCCATCACTACCACCACCGCTGCCAACACTACCACCATACACTTTTATGCCACTAGAAATGCCTCCACAATCACCACCACCACCAAAACCTTACATTATCACGCCACCACCACCACTTTATACTCTTATAACACCACCATCACCACCACCACTTTACTCATGCAGTCGCCATTACCACCACCCCACCACCACCACCACCACCATCACCACCAACTTACACTCTAATGTCACCATAACCACAATCGCCACCACCACCACCGCCACACCACCATACACTTATACCACTTCACCCACGACCAGTATCACCATCACCACCTTAACCCGCCCCGTCCTGGCCACTTTTCGACCACTGGTACCCCCCAATCCCGGGCATTTTTCGACCCTTTTTTTTTTTTTGCTTAAACTTTCGCTTTTGGTCAGAAACAATGGCCGGTGGCAAAGAAAGTGGTCCCCGGGGTCCCTAATTAGCTTAACCAGGTATGCCTTGGTCCCACCTGGCCCCGTGTTCTCCCTATGCGGTGTGAGCATCAAACGTTTTCTATGGTATTATAAGTTTGGGAAACCAATGAAAGTAAGTAGAAATGAATTTATTACAAACATAAAAACATGTGATAAAAGAGTATATTGGATTTTATACAAAAATAGAGCAGAAATAAGCATTGTACCATTGTGAGAAACGAGCAAAATCGGCCAACTTGGTTCCCATGAATCGCTAACATTCTAAAATCATGATACATATAATTTTTTTTACTTACATAATACTTCTACAATAACATTATACCATTTTACATTATATTGAACTTTTTTTACGTATTCACAGGCCTTTTGATAACATTTAGCGTAATGTTAGCGCTTATTTACGTAGTGAGTGAACTCGCTGTGACTGATGTTTCAACTCGTACTGTGCTTTTTCTACTAACATAATACCTTTCTAATATTATTATACACTTTTCAACTTTATAGAACTGTTTTGAGATTTCAGGCCTTACGTAAATATATAGCGTAATAATAGCGCATAATAACACACACGGTGAAGTCGCTATGACAACTAATTCAACTTACAACCTATTTTTTTACTTATATAATAATTCTACACTAACATTGCACATGTAAACACTTGATATAATTGATATTACATCATTTCTGAACGTACGATGGAACTTAGCGTCATATTTGCGCGTACTTACACAGGGAGTGTTATCGCGATATCATTTGTTTCATCTTACACAAGTAATCAACTTATAAAATACCTTACTACTAACATTACAACATCATCCACTGTATATAATTCCTATCACATACTTACTGACCAGAATGTGGGTGTACTCGTGACATCAGTTATGACACTTACACTAATGTTCAACTTATACGTTTTATTCATGCTAACATTACACCCGTTTCCACTTTATTTCCTTGCTATCACATATTTACTGACCAGATTTACACAGTGGGTGTAGTTTTGATAACAATTCTTTCCACTTACACTAATTCTCATCTTATACATTACTTTTCTGAAAAAATAACACCCGTTTCAACTTTATATTTGACTTAGCACCTACTGACTGGCCTTACCATTATCATGAGCGTCATTTCGCCTTCCCACACAGTTTCAGTAGTGTAGGAAATTATGATATTCCTTGAAACAAGGCTGAAGGCACAACGCAACATTGCACTCGACACACTCGTATCTTGTGTCTTTTCTCTGCGTTGATGGTCTGACTGTCGAGTGCTTACATACATGGCAGCGATGCTGGGGTTTACGACGGTTTGGTTCGGAAGGGATTGCGCTGGGGTAGTGGCGTCCTGCAAGACGTAGGGGAGTCTGAGCAGCACGGGGGGCGCGGGGGCGGTGTGGGGGTCTGTCCTGGGCATGCTTGGCGATTATTTCACGTGCCAGCTCCCTCACAAACCCCTCAAAGGTCTCGGATACTCCGGTGGTCATTGCGTGCAGGTAGTGGGCGTTCAGGACCGTGATGTCGAGCAAGTGGAAAAAGAGTTTCTTGTACCACTTCATCGTTGTCCTGGCACAGTCAACACTTGAAATCATCGAGTCTGACTGATCAACTTGCCTCATGTTCAGATTATAGGCAAGTACAGACTCTGGTTTCCATACGTTGCGCCTCCTCTCGCTACGGTGATCCACGGAGTCTGTGCGGTGCATCAGGGGGCTGTGAACAGTTGATAGGAGGCAAACTTCCCTGTTGTGGTTCCACAGGGTTGCAAGGATGTTATTGGCCTGGAAGAAAACCACCTCATTCTTGTCAAGTTTCCTCCCTATCTTGACCATATGGCGACGGTTTCTCTTGACTGTACCACAGACTCCGGTGTCGTGTTGGTGGAGGAACCTAGCGAGAAGAGGGCTAGTGTACCAGTTGTCCAGGTACAAAACATGACCACGATGAAGGTACTCTTCTATCATTGTCTTCACCACGGCCCCAGAGAGTCCTATACTCCGACCTTCTATTATATCTGTCTGTGCGCCCGTGTACAAGACTATGTCTTGCACATAACCAGTCTTACAGTCACACATAACAAAGATCTTGAACCCGAAACGGTGTCTCTTGCTGGGTATGTACTGCCTAAAGGAAATATTGCCTCTCCACAACACAAGACTCTCGTCTATGACGAGGACTCTGTAGGGATAAAATGAGGAGCGGAACATTTCCCGTAAATGATCAAATACCAGCCTAATTCTCCTCATTTTATCGGTGTTATTGGCATTGGCTGGATCATCTGCATCAAAAAAGTGGAGGCGGCCGAGAATAAACTGAAATCTATTACGACCCATCACCTTTCCAAAGAAAGGTGTTAGGATGATTGGGTCCGTTGTCCAATAGGAAGGAATTTGATTTTTCTTCACCACACCCATCAAGATTACCAGGGCCAAAAATAGGAACATCTCTGATATAGTCACGGGAAAGTCATACTGTTCTGCATGCTTGCTTGTGGTTCCTAGGCGTTCACTTTCAAGGCGCTGGGATTGTGAAAATATATTTGTCTGTTCTACTATGCGCCTAACAAATGCCTCATCAAAAAACAAGTTGAAAAAATCTAAACGTGACGACCCAGCATTTACACCTGGAGCCGTGCAACCTGACCGCCACTCCTCAGTGAACTGGTGAATGATGGGAGCAAAATTACTCCTATCCTCCCAGTTCCACATGACACCACCGTCTCCAGCCACGTCACCATCGTCCCCTTCGTCAGGGTGGGGAGGTGAGGGTGGTGGGGGAGGTTGGGGAGGTGGAGAGCGGCGCCTCTCATCACTCGCACTTCTCTTCCCTCTCCCTTTTCCTTTGCCCTTTCCCTTCCCTTTCTTTCCTTTCCCCACATCCTGGGGCTGTGGGGAGGAAGTTTGTGAATATTCAGGGGCGAAAGAAGTGCTGGGGAGTGACTCAACCTCCTCTCCCCTAGGCCTACGAGCACCACGTGCTCGTGCTGCCTCCCTCACACCACTGGCCCCTTCACCCCGCACTACCCCCACACCACTCTCACTTTCACCCCGCGCTGCCGCCACAACACTTTCCCTTTCTCCCAGCAATCCCACCACACCACTTGCTACTTCCCCAGACAAAGTACTTGAACCATACCTTAGGTGTAGTCTCGCCCCACCTTCTGATCCACGTGGTGATATTTTCTCCTTTCCCAACCACTCGGCGATATCACGTCCTAGGCCTCCGTCATCCTCATCGTCCTCATCCTCGTCCTGATCAGAATCGTGATGGAGAGATAGCTGTGCACGTGGTTGGGGAGCAGGCTGGCCTTCCCTTGCCTTACGGTATGTCACATACCGCGTTTTCGGGGCGAAGGGACCTCCTCATCACTGCTACTTATTTCTTCCTCTGGCTGGACGTAATCGCGATCCACCACATCATCATCGAGTGGAGAATCACTGTCTCCAGTGAAGGCTTCCAGGACGGATGCAATTTGCTCATCTGAGAGACCTTTCTGCGCCATGTCTGACCTGGGTCACTGCTGGCAGGTGAGTGACCGAGACAAGGGCGAGCGCGGGTCACGCGGGGTCTAGGACGCTGCCCGCCTGGCGGCAGGTAGGGGAGGCTTGGGTACCCGGGCGAAACGAAAATCTCCCGCGAATTTTGAAAATTGTGGAAATTATGAACCTTGCAATTGCAGGACGTTGAAGTACGTCCTCGGGACTGGCTGTGACAAAACGTGAGGACGTGGAAGTACGTCCTCGGGACGGCGCGGGTTAAACGCTTACACCACCACCGCCACCATCACCACCTTACACTAGCACCACCATCACCTCCTTACACTCTTACACCACCACCACCACTACCACCACCACCATCGCTATCTTACAGTACACTCGTATGCCACCATCCCTACCCCTACCCTCCCCACCACCACAGCCACTTTACAAACATACCACCACCGACCATCACCCTATACTTTTACGCCACCACCACCATCACCTTACACTCTTATGCCTCCACCACAACCACCACCACCACAGCCACTTTACATACATACCACCACCGACCATCACCTTATACTCTTATGCCACCACCACCATTTCCTTGCACTCTTTTGCCACCACCACCACCACCACCACCTTACACTCTTATGCCTCCTACACCACCACCACCACCACCACCTTACACTCTTATGCCTCCTACACCACCACCACCACCACCACCACCACCACCTTACACTCTTATGCCTCCACCACCACCATCACTACTGTGCACACTACTATCACCACCAACACCAACACCACCACCACTACCACCACCATCACTACCACTCACTCACTCTTACACCACCACCACCACTTTCCACTCTTACGTCACTACACATATACGGTACGCCATCATCATCACCACTACCACTAGCACACAATCTTACACCACCGCCGCTCCCACCACCACGAACACCACCACCACCACCACCACCACCACCATTATCAACACCACTACCACCTTACACTCCTACACCGCCGCCGGCACAGCCCACCACCACCACACCACCACCACTATAACAACAACGATAACCATAACCACCACGACCTCACACTTTTGTGCCACGTCCATCACCTGCTTCCCTTTCCTCTTTGCTCTTCTGCCCTCTCATTTACCAGTTCCTACATACACTAACTCCTCCTTGATCGCATGCAGTCTCCACTTTCATACAAACACCTCACTACATTTACCTTCTTCACAGCATACAGTATACTCTTCCTCGCGTCATTCACATCCACTTTCCACACCGTACAACATCCATCCCATCTTCACAGCACACCACATTCACATCACACCACATACATCTTTTCACATCGCACATCTATCCACTTATTCACTGCACACCTTAGCCATTCTCTTTACTGCACCACACACCCACTTTCTTCACAACACACCACTACCCTTCTCTACAGCACAGCACATCTACTTTCTTTACAGCACAGCATATCCATCTTCTTTACAACACAACATATCCACCTTCTTTACAGCATACCATATTCTTCCTCTTCCACACAGCACACCACACTCCCCTTCTTCCTCACAGCACACCACCATCAACAGCTTCAAAGCCGCCGTGTAGTCTTTCTCCTTTCTCAGCACCCGGCCTCAGCACAGCACACCTCAGCACCATCACAAGGCTCTATAACTTCACCTGCGTTTCATTCCATCAGTCGACTCTTTCATTTCGCACCGATACGATCCCTCAGCAAATTGTCACAGGCTAAAAGTAGACGAGGAGAGATAATGAAACAAAAAGCATCTGACGCCATTCCGCTGCGAAGAGTTGTATGTTGAGAGTCCCTCCACACATGAGTTGGTCTCAAAACAGTGGCGAATAAAGCCTCTGTATAAAGTCAACAGCTTTGCGGAGGTAAAGAAGGCACGAAGTCGGCTTAGCACACCTAGCCTAATGTCTTGGAAGCAGATTTTATGAGAGTTAATATGATCTTTCCATGAGACATCCCGGGAGTAAGTCCGATGGCAGACTGAAAAGACAACACTGAGGCTTTATAACTGATCTCTTTATCTATCTATTGCTTGCCACACTCCTTAATCCCGTAAGGGGTGGCCACAAACAAATCGCCTCCATGTCGCCCAGTCCCCAGCCATTTCACTGCCCTCCGCCCAGATCACACCCCTCTCTCTCATATACATCTCCACTTTATCCCTTCACCTCATCCTCGACCTCCCTCTCCCTCTCCCCCCCTCCACCTCGCTCACAGACACTTTCCTTGTTAGAATCTCGCTCTCCATCCTCTCCACATGGCCAAACCACCTCAGTTTATTTCTCCTAACGATTTCTTTCACACCCACATCAACATCACAACTCTCCTTCACGTCCTTGTTTCTCAGCCTGTCTCTCCATGTAACTCCACATGCTCCTCTCAAATAACACATTTCCACTGTTCTCACTCTTCACTTGTGTCCTTCTAACATGGTCCAAGCTTTACTTCCATACGTCAGAGTTGGTACTATCATGCAGCGACTTTTTTACTTCCATGCTCACTTCCCTATTTTTTATCACGGCTATCAAAGAACCAGCAACCTTTCTTCCTTGTTGTACCTTTCAAGCACTTCATCCTCCAAACTTTAATCCTTACTCATCACACTATCCAGGTACTTAAATGCACTTACATTTTCAATTTCCTCATCACCCAACCTCACTGTAAATTCAGTGACTTCTTTTCTTTCGAATACCATAACTCTACTCTTCCCAATATTCACCTTTAGATTCCGTTTCTTACACGCTCTCCCAAAATCATTCACCAAGCCTTGAAGCTTCCCTTCTTCCCCACTTAACAATGCAGTAATATCCGCAAACAATACAGGAAATTTCCAAACGCTGCCCTTTCTCATCAGGGCCGCTCCAACACTACTCAGACTTGTACCGTATCTCTTTTATAACCCCATTCATATACAGATTGAAAAAACCATGGGGATAGGACACATCCCTATTTCAAGCCAAAACTCAGATAGAAAAATTCACTCAGTTCACCATCCACACGCACCGCAGCCTTAGCACCCTCATACACACTCTTCACGGCGTTCAAGACCTTACCATTTGCTCCATACATTCTTAATATTTTCCACATTCCATGTATATCCACTGTGTCATATGCTTTCTCAAAATCCATGAAGGCCGCATATATAAAACTTCTTTCTCTTCTCTAGAAACTTTTCCACTAGAGACCTAAGAATGAATATCTGATTTACACAACCTCTTCCCTCCCTAAAACATACATAACACCCAAGACAACAGTGACGTGGTGTGTGCCAAAAAACCTGGTAAGAGGTGCTGTGGAGACTCATTAACCGACGGAAATAAGGTCACAGGAGAGCAATGCTAAGCGAGGTCAGAGCCGTGTCATCTTCAGCTCTGGGGGCAACGTAACACCTCTTCCTTAACGATTCATTTTGCGTACTACACATCACCATTTTCCCGTATGCATATTATGACTTTGTAACATCGACATGGATTGCATAAATACCGTAACATACAAGGCAATATCAAGGAACCCTATGCATATATAAACTGGGAAGGCAGAGGCGCTGGGAACCTCCTTACTCGAGGTTAGTACTGCCGTGTGAGAGGAATGTTAAACAGACTAAGCCTTGTGGGATTTTGGTTAGGCCCACGAGAGCGTCTTGAAGAATGAAGATTTAAACACACATCACCTACTTTATCCTGGTATTACCCTGGGCTTTACGAGAGAGAAAGAGAGAGAGAGAGAGAGATGAAGAGTTGCAAACAGCCTTTACTTTCTTGGTGAATATAATCAGGTAACAGCAAGAGTAGAACAGAAAAAATATATATCACCGGATTGAAGAGTGGCTGTTGGTGGGGCTGGAGGGGCGCCAAAAGGGGTTACTCATAATAATCGTATAACCACCAACACCACAACATAACCTTCACATATAAACAGTAATTTAGTTAATGCTACAATATTAGGTATCAGACGGAAAATTCGTTAACAGTTTTTTTTATATGCGGTGTTGGTCTATTAAAATGAATGGCCATAATTTAGCTACAGTTATCCTGCTATCTATATATTATTCAAGAAAAGATGGCGCGAATATATAACTTTCAATTTCACGATATAATGTTACAGCGAGCATTTTTTTTTATTTCGCTTTCTGAATGATGACCTTATTGTGTTTGATCTAAACTGACGAAGGACCTTACCCCCCTTCAGCCCAGTTGATGGTTTGGTGTAGTCAGACTTGAGGGTCGATGTAACTAGTAACCAAGAAGACTCCTTACTACCTCATCTTTTGGACTCATCGAATTCCATGCAGATATGACTTAGTATTCAAGTTGTCAGGTAAAAACAAACTGGCTACAGGTAAGTGGAAGAAATGATATGACCGCAGGAGTATTCTGAGACGTGATACGAAATCTGACGCACAATGTGTATGTGTCTTGATCTAGAAGTGATCGTGGAACAAATCTTTGGCATGTACTGTTAAACGTGGCAAATTATAACCGTAGAGTTTTGTGCAGCTTCCTGTCCATTCCGCGAAGCAGGTGTCTGGCACAGCCGGGGACGTAAGTTTGCCCAATATTTTACCTTGTGTACTTCTCACGTCTCTGTTCTGGCCGACCTTCCTAAGCTGAGAGTATTTTGATATATTTCTCTGGCCATACACGCCTCTGATATAATGCGTCTGGGACGAAAGTGACGATTATACCTTTAGTATGAAGTAGACTCAGTGGAATATTAATTGAGCTTTTGACCTTGACTGTATGTATATGCAGGATTTAGTGTTGTATTCTAGAATGGCATTAAAGACTTCGTAGCACCTTTTCGTCAGCAATTTGTTTTACAAATAACACCTTAACATTCTGCTCTATGCTTTTAATACTGCTTTAAAATGGTCATAGCATTAGTAACAAATAATATGATACTGAACATAACATACAAGAGGATAATGAGCATTAGTAACATCTATCTATCTACCTATTGCCAGATGCCTTAATCTCGTAAGGGGTGGCCACAAACAAATCGCCTTCATGTCGCCCTATCCCCGGCCATTTCACCGCCCTGCTCCCAGCTCACACTCCCCTCTATCATATACCTCTCCACTCCGTCCCTCCATCTCATCCTTGGTCTCTCCCTCTCTATCCCCCCCTCCTTATATACACTCTCCTCTTCAGTCTCTCACTCTCCATCCTCTCCACATGGCCAAACCACCTCAGTGTGTTTCTCTTAACGCTTCCTAGCACATCCACATCCACATCACAACGCTCCTTCATTTCCTCATTTGTCAGTTTGTCTCTCCATGTGACTCCACATGCTCCTCTCAAAGAACTCATTTCCACTGCCCTCACTCTTGACTTCTGTCCCTCTAACAAGGTCCAAGCTTCACTTCCATACGTTAGAGTTGGTATCACAATACTGTCATGCAGTAACTTTTTCACTTCCATGCTCACTTCCCTGTTTCTTATCACTGCTTTCAAGGAACCAGCAACCTTTCTTCCATGTGGTACCCTTTCAAGCACTTCATCCTCTAAACTTCCGTCCTTACTCATCACACTACCCAAGTACTTAAACGCACTCATTCCATTTCCTCCTCACCCAAACTCATTGCACATTCACTGACTTGTTTTCTCTCGAAGACCACAACTTTACTCTTCCCTACATTCACCTTTAGATTCCGTTTCTTACACACTCTCCCAAACTCAACCACCAGGCCTTACAGCTCCCCTTCGTCATCACTTAACAACACAGTATCATCTGCAAACAAAAGTACCGTACAGGGAGTTTCCAGACGCTGCCCTCTCTCATTAGGGCCGCTCCGACATCCACTGCCCTACCTTGTGTCCCTTTTATAACCCCATCCGTAAACAGCTTGAATAACCATGGAGACATGACACATCCCTGCTTCAACCCAACCTTCAAACAGAAAAAATTCACTCAGTTCACCATCCACACGCACTGCAGCCTTAGCACCCTCATACATACTCTTCACAGCATTCAATAACTTCCCATCTATTCCATATATTCTTAATACTTTCCACATTCCTTGTGTACATACAAGAGGATAATAAGCATTAGTAACATACAAGAGGATAATGAGGTGCAATGTGCTGAATAAATCGCTATGGAAGTGTTGTTACGGTATCTGCAAAGCCACTCAGAATACGACACATTTTGTTAATTCCTGGTGAATCGACCTGCCTGCTTGATGGTGTGTGTGTGTGACCACCTGCCTGCTTGGTGGTGGTGTTTGTGTGACCACCTGCCTGCTTGGTGGTGGTGTTTGTGTGACCACCTGCCTGCTTGGTGGTGGTGTTTGTGTGACCACCTGCCTGCTTGGTGGTGGTGTTTGTGTGACCACCTGCCTGCTTGGTGGTGGTGTTTGTGTGACCACCTGCCTGCTTGGTGGTGGTGTTTGTGTGACCACCTGCCTGCTTGGTGGTGGTGTTTGTGTGACCACCTGCCTGCTTGGTGGTGTGTGTGTGTGACCACCTGCCTGCTTGGTGGTGGTGTTTGTGTGACCACCTGCCTGCTTGGTGGTGTTTGTGTGACCACCTGCCTGCTTGGTGGTGTTTGTGCTGGGTGGCTGATGCACAAACACATTATAACACTTGCACCACTTAAAACACCTTTGCATTCTACCTCAATCCTTCCTTGATTCTTAATCCTTTCTCTCTCTCTCTCTCTCTCTCTCTCTCTTCATCATCATCATCATCATCATCATCTTCCTCCCCCTTCCTCTTCATCATCCTACTTTTGTTATTGTTTTTTTTTCTTCTCTTCCTTCTTTTTCTGCCTCCTCCACCTCCTTTCCTCCCTCCTTCTCCTCTTCTTCCTCCTCCTACACCCTGGCAATCTGCCGCACATCGATTCTTCTTTACTTCCGCCTCTGCTTCCTTTTCAACTTCTCTCTCATTTTTTCATCCTTTCATTTTCCCTTCCCCTCGCATTCTCAGTGGTTCATTTAATTTATCTGTAATTTATATTCTTTTCTCTTTCTACTTTTTACCTTTTATTATCCTTCAGTTTCATTTTTCACTGTTTGTTTTCAGTTATTCTCTTCTTTTATTTATTTTTTGTTCATTTTGTCTTCTGTTCACATTTCCATTATTGATTCCACTAATGTCATCTAATTTATCCACTTTCCTTTCCTTCTTTCCTCGCTGCGTCTTTCAGTTTCCCATATATTTCGTCGTTCAGCTTCCCCTTCCTCTCACATATGTTCTCTTCATAAACTCGGATTCTAACTCTCTCTCCTAATCTCTGCATAATTTCTTCTTCCGTCCTCTTATCTTCCTTTCCTGCCACTCCTTTACAAATCTCCAGAATACTGTTATATGCCGTGACGTGATAGGTACGGTATAAACGTGAACGGCGCCCTAGTACTTTGTTGTTGGCCTCCTCCTCCTGATCATCTTCCTGCTCCTTCTCCTCCGTCTTCTTCTTCTTCATGGAGAACGTTTTGAAATCAACCACCATCACACCCATACCAACAACTTACAATAGCCATTTCACAGGGCGTAATACCCCCGCCCGCATCACCACATACAACTATCCCAGCCCATGACGCTTACCCTCCCCAAACACCCACTCCATTTCGTCCCCACACTTTTAAAATAAATATATTTGTACCGCCAACGCCGCCTCTTATACAACATCCACCGGCTCAGGGTGTACTCGTCCCGCACTTCCTCACCACCCTGCGCAATCTTACCCCATCTCACCTACTTCTTTCTACCCACGCCATCCATTTTTTTGTTCCCTCTCCTTTGAGTTGCATATTAACAGCCACGGCCCATTATGACCCTTACACTTCCCCCAGCATACCCCAAACTACCCTCTGCCATCCCAGTCCATCCCGCCCACTCTTGACCACCCGCCTCACACATTTATGTTGTAATGTGTTGCATACCATAACAATAACTGCCTCAATTACCAGTCGATCAACAGCGACCATATTCACAGTGTATACTTCCCTCATCGTGTCCCATCGCCCACCAGCTCATTCCGCCCACTCATCTACCCCCACCCCCACCCATCCCACCCAATCCCGACAGACCTGACTGGATATATCTCACCAAATATTGATTCCTAATTAGTTCACGTTCTAAAATTATTCTCATTTCGATTCTTGTTCCTATGATGCCGACAAGACGCAGGTACTCGGTCGACGAACCCGCTTGTACCTTAGCCATTTCCTTCCCTCACACGTGTTAATATTTCTCTTAAGTTCATCGCAGTTTTTTTTTTAGTTTTCAGTCGTGCCTTTCTTTATTCTCTCTCTCTCTCTCTCTCCAGCTTGTCATCGTCTGTCTTCTCTTCTTCCAGATCTTAATTTTTGTCCCATCTGAAAATCCAACACTTTTTCAAATTTCCTTCCTACCCATCCAGTATTGTAAGCGTTCAGTTCTAGGATCTGTCTACTCCAATTTCCTCAAGCTTCCCTCATCTTACACTCTCCTTTCACCTCATTTATACCTCCATCATTTCCTCCATCCTCTCTGCCCCTCTTCCGTATTCTCTCCTTTTCTCCAGTTTAGCTTCGTCTCTCCTTCCCTCCATTTACCATCTCGTCTTGCAATCTCTTCTTTACCTTCCTTTCTCTCATTGTACTTCCCTGCTTTCCCCATTCTCCGTCTCCTACTCTACTCTCTTCTTTTCCTCAGACCAGCTCTCTCTCTCTCTCTCTCTCTCTCTCTCTCTCTCTCTCTCTCTCATTTAAGGCGTCCTCCTCTTACAGTTTCTCTCCTCATTCTTTTCTTCCCTCTCTGTTTCCTCTTTTACGCTCACATTTTACATATCTCCATTTTTTCCTCCGTTCATTCCTCTGCTCTTCATCTTATACTTTTCCATTCTCTCCTTTACCTTCTTTCCTTCACTCTCCACCTCTCGACCTTCATCTTCTGCCCTTGCTGTTGTCCATGGTATGAAACGCATTAACACCACGCAGCACCATACCACATCGCACAACACCACAACAGTATACAATACCACACCATAATATCACCACTCTGTTCCACACCTACAGTACCACCATCCCACAACTACACAATAAGTACACAATGATTGCAGCAACAAAATGTTAATTCCTGAAAAGTGTAATTTCCACACGGTAAAAGAGCCTCTGCTTCACCCGCTGATGAGTAATTGTACCTCATTTCATTTTTATTTCTACGGGAACAGAGGCGATTTCGCGACCCAATTTTTAAACCCAGGCTCGCCAAAGTGTGTTATACTTTGATTGGCACGCGCGTATGTGTGTGTGTGGGGGGGGGGAATGCACGTGGAAGGGTTGAGGATTAGCCAAGGGGTTGACCTACGGTCCTCGAAAACTATAGCTCAGAGGTCAAGCCACAGGACTAGGTCAAAGTTTGATCTAAAAAGGCCAATTGAAATAGTTTTAAACCCATTTCAACCAAACTTAGTGGAAGGGTTGAGCGTTTGGACAGAAAGAAGGGAATTCGATTTCGAGAACAATCACTCGGAGATCAAGGTCACAGGACAAAGTAAGAATTTAAGTGTTTTGTCTGTGAGTGAAAACAATGACTAAAATAGTTGTGATGTCATCTGGACTAATCCTGGTGGAAGTATTCAGGGGTTGCTGTTTTTTCCGAAAAATAGATGAAAACCAAGGTCACAGGACAAGATTAACTTAACCGGTATACAGTTTTCATCTCATTTTGAGCAAACATTCAGGAAGGGTTCACAGCAAACAGCAAGGATAAAGGAATTCGATTTAACATTACCAGTCAAAGATTTAGGTCAAATGTCACAGGTCAAGGTCAATTCAAGTAGTTTTGATCCTACTGGTAGCTACCAAACGTGGTGAAAGGGTTATCGGCCGGACATGAAAGACATCATTCGATTCTGATATCAAATAGTGGAAGGTTAAGCACACAGGGCAGAGTGTAATGCTAAGTGTTGCACTCACTGATGATTCTTTAGGTTTAATACATAAAATGAACTGATGAAACATCAATTCCTGTTCCCTGTATTTTTGGTTGTTTTTACGGCAGAACATGATATTAGGGAAGATTCTGCACTTACGTCGTCTTGTTCTTCCTACTGAATCAAAATAACTCCAGACAATTATCCTCTCGTAACTAAGTATACTTTTTGCTGGAGAAACTAAAGAAATGGACAGATGTTGCACTGCTAATATACACAGGGTGTCCCAGGAGGAAAGGGCATAACTCTGGCAAAAGATGCATTAGGAAATTCTTGGTAAAAATGCAGTTATCAACCTGGGTCCAAATCTCAACCGTTATGAAGGTAAACAATGAGTATCTGTGAATATATATCCTCAATTATGTCTACACACAGCACTGTCAGGCCTGAAGGGATATCCTCTAAACACGTCCACAGTTTTACCATCAATTTTACTCCATGGTTCACCTGTTTGGGTATTTGTTAGAAAACCTACAGCCGTAATCTAGGTAGCGCAGCATTCTTCGCCGTAGCTCTTCCTTAGCGATTTAGTTTGCATTTTACACTTTAACCTTAACTTGTATGGTATTTATATCGTTTGCATCCCGATATAGTTTGCTGCAACATAATACAAATGGATACAGCTGTGTCATGTGCAGAATAAGTCGGTAAGAAAGATGCGTTACGAAATCTCCACAGCAGCTAAGAGTACGATCACTAACGATGTCAAGCGAGTCGTTGCTTTAAGTGTGGCTGTCCACGTAAGCAGTGTAAGGGAGGGCGCCTACCTGTCTGCACACTGATTACAGCGGTTTGTGGCAGCTGAATACATACAGTACTACCCTACCTTCCTAGACCTTATGAAATTATTACTACCTGGAACAATACTGTGACCCAAAACAGTACTTCCCTTTGTACAACCTGTAACAATTTGAATCTGCTATGAACTTAGGTTATTTTTGTTTTTGTTATTGAATGGTGATTTTTGTTTACTTTTGTTAAGATGGTAAAGATGACTTATAGTAATAATATCAAGAGGGATTTAATTAAATTTATAAACTATGAATACTCACCAATCTCTGGCAGCCAGTAGTGCTTGAGTGGATTAATGTGTGGGGGGTTAATGGTCGTGGAAATCGTCGTCCGGGGCAGACTTCCCCACTGTCTCTTTTCTTCGCAATATTTTTCTTCCATGTTTCAGGCTTGTTAAGTCTTTTCCGTGTATGCACTGGCCGTTCATTTTCCACAGGTGAATCACTAGAGCTCATGATGTTGCATAAATCCAGGTAAGAAGCTGAAATTAAAGGGCCAGCACCAAGGACCGTACTGCCCCGCTGGGTATTTAATGGCTACTGGCGCTCCCTGGCACGTAAGGACGCGCGTGATTGGTCGAGCGGCGGCATGACAACACTGGTGTCCGAGAAACGCGCGCTCATTGGCCGGAGCCGCACCATGTGCTTACACCCAGACTTGACAGTAGGGGTCAGTGTATCTCAAGACATGCAACTTTGGCTCCTATTCTGCCTTATTGGAAGGTTGTTTTTACCTTGGCCAAACTGACCACGTGGTAGAGTAAGACTGCTATGGTAGTTTCCCGCGAAAATTTGAAAATCGCCAGATTGTGGATTACGCCACTCTCTCTCTCTCTCTCTCTCTCTCTCTCACACAGTATATTACTGTATATATATATATATATATATATATATATATATATATATATATATATATATATATATAAAGGAACGAAGGTAAAGAAGTGCATAAACCTTCTCTCTCCCACTTTCGATGGCCACCTCCCGTCCTCTCCTCCCTCACCTCCGCCACGGCCTGCCAGTTTTCAGTGCTGATGGAAACAGTGGAAAGGATAGGACGCGGAACAGAAAAAGGAAAATTTAAACCAGGAAATAAATAAGACAAGAAATTAGACTGAAAGAAATGGAGGTAAAGGAACCTTTAAAATTGCTATTGACATTTACGATTTTTTTTTTCCTTGGGTAAGATACGAGCATGATAATTTATTCTATGATGAAAACAAACAAGGTAAAGCGGTAAGTTTACCCACCCTCTCTTTAACATCCAGCCCACATGTTTCTCAAGAAGAGGCAAGTAAATGGGAGGAAGAGGAGGAAGAAGAGGAACAGGAGGTATAAGAGAAGGTGAGGAGGAGGAAGAAGAGGAACAGGAGGTATAAGAGAAGGTGAGGAGGAGGAAGAAGAGGAACAGGAGGTATAAGAGAAGGTGAGGAGGAGGAAGAAGAGGAACAGGAGGTATAAGAGAAGGTGAGGAGGAGGAAGAAGAGGAACAGGAGGTATAAGAGAAGGTGAGGAGGAGGAAGAAGAGGAACAGGAGGTATAAGAGAAGGTGAGGAGGAGGAAGAAGAGGAACAGGAGGTATAAGAGAAGGTGAGGAGGAGGAAGAAGAGGAACAGGAGGTATAAGAGAAGGTGAGGAGGAGGAAGAAAGTGAACGTGTGAGTGAAATGGTATGTTAAGGGAGAGAAGGAGAAAGGTGTAAGAACGACGAGGAACAAATACAAATGTGGAATTACTGTGAGGAAAATGAAGAGGAAGAAAACAGACAGAATGAAAGGAATAATGGGTGACGAGGGTAAAGATGTAAATACATCGATGGTGGGGCGTCATGAGCTGTAAGTTATACACTGCCAGTCAAAGGCAAATCGACAACAAGGAGTCACTATAAGACTCTTAGTGCAAGATAAACAAGAGAAATATATATGATAACGACATCGAAGTTGCATTACAATGTAATTCAATGAACGGAAAGACTATAACTTTAAAAAGGCTTCTGCAGACACTCCAGTTGACGCAGACAGTAGTCCTAATAATTTCCGTTGTTCCAGCTGAATGTTCTCGCTGCCGTGAGGTGACAATGGGCGTGGCGGTGTGGCGGTCGTCTGGAATGCTGGACCTGCTGGCAGACAAAGGCCGCCGGAACTGGTGCCGTGCGAGAGGTTGCCAATGGACGATCAGCACAACAGGAGGATGTACAGTTGCGAGCAGATGACTCGAGGCCACCTAGTCCACCAACATGTTGGTGTTTTATCTGGCAATAGTGGTAGCTGTGATCTTGACCGAGATTCAGTCAGCTGTTCGGGCGAAACAAACCCAGTGATAATTTGTCAATGTGCAATTCTAACTGATCTCCCATCAATATCATGCAAGTAAATGTATTGTAGTGATAATGATTAACGTGTCATACACGTGATAGATATATTTATAACCACAGTATTACGACACAGACATCCAAATAGTGGTGCGTTCATTCACGTGAAACACACGGGTATCCCGAGCATGCAGCTCTATCACCACCTTGATTTGTGACGTAGGCACCACGTGACGTCACTTATGGGGGTCGAAGTACTCGTAGTTGACCAGTTCATAATGATAAACATTTATAGAGAATAATCGTTCGACTTTATCACTCGAATATTAAAGAAACATTGGTTTTCTATGTCAAAACAAACTTATTACAACCTCTAATCTCAAATGCGTTAAATACCGCAGCCAACCACTTGCCTCCTCACCCCCGTCCCATCACACGTCACACCTCGTCCCGCCCTTCCTCACCCACCACCCTCCATATAACTCCCACACCCCCCTCCCCTTGTTCCGCCTACTGTGGTGTGAACCTTTAACTGTCCCACCTGCTTTGGAGTCAGAGGTCGACGAAAGTGAGGTTCACAGTGAGGGATGAATGGTATGACGGTATTTTTTGTGATAATAATGCTAGGTTGCTGGGAAACTGATAACCCTGCGGCATATCTCTTGAAAACTGGTAAAGGTTGTTTGGTTCGCGACGATAGTCGAACAAAATAAATTACTACCGATACCCGTGTGTTTCACATGAATGAAAGCACCACTATTTGGATGCCTGTGTTGTAATACTGTGGTTATAAATACATCTACCACGTGTATGACAAGTTAATCATTATCACTATAATACGTTTACTTGCATGATATTGATGGGAGATCAGTTAGAATTGTACACTGACAAATTATCACTGGGTTTGTTTCGCCCGAACAGCTGACTGAATCTCGGTCAAGTTCACAGCTACCACTGTTGCCAGATAAAACACCAACATGTTGGTGGACTAGGTGGCCTCGAGTCATCTGCTCGCAACTGTACATCAGCGGGTTATGATGCCAATAATGTAGGAAATAAACGACAAATATGAGGAATTATGCACATGACGGGGAAGAAAAGAGTAAGAAAAATGGAGCCAGGGACAGGGATTACAAAGCGGCAGTGGTAGGAGGTGATTGTGCTTTATTGTAAGGGTTGAGAAGAACAGCCAGTGTGTTATTTTGAGATAAGCCTGTCAGACCACAAAGATAATCATCCAGTCATGCCACTAGTATCAAATTCAGTTTAAAGCCCTCAGGACTAGCTTCTGACCATCCCCTTTTGCTGAATCTTGTCAGTGTTTCAGTAACACAAGGAGTAGCCCAGCACACTCTTCTACACACTCTCCTCTATCTGTCTACAACGAACTACATACATATTACACACCACACTCCCTGTTCCAAAATTTACAAAAATGGCATCTCAGCACCCATCCTCGGACTCTCGGATTGGAAGGAGGGGGGGCGTCAGTGCCCCCACCATCCGCCTTTCCCCCAGTGATAACCAAGGGAGATGTACTTGACTGCCCCCACCATCCGACTTTCCCCCAGTGATAACCAAGGGAGACGTACTTGACTCACTCTGACCCACTCTCTATTCATTTCTGTAATATTTGTGACCTTCCTTATTATTTTCTTTCTGCTGAACGTCAGTTCTCTTCCCCTAGCCCTCAGCTTGTCTTTCTCACTGAGACTCAGCTGTCTGAGGCGGCTGATAGTAAACACTTCTTTGTATCTGCCTACATTCTCTTTATTCATTTCAAAACCAAAGGTGGTTGCTGTTTGTATGTACATGATAACGAATCTTGCCTTCAGGTTCGTGGGCTTGAATCTTCTGAATTTCCTACACTGTAGCTTCGGCTGTCCTGTCATGCTCTGACTAAATATATCTGTTCTGTGTATTATCACCTAATTCAACAGACTCTGATAAATTCTTTGACTAATCTTCTAAGATGGAACATATTCTATCAGTTTCTCATTTATCCAAACTCTCCATTCTGGTGGGGTTTCAATGTTCACCATCTTTGGCTCTCCTCTCCATTCACTGATCCATCTGGTGAACGAGACTACTATTTTTTTTTTTTAATTCTTTAATAACCTAGAAAAGCTTGTACAACACCCCACCCATATCTCTGACTGCCTTGGAAAGAGTTCAAGCATACCTGACTGTCTTTACTACCAATCCTGCATACTCTGTTTATATTTTCGCTCTTCTGGGCTCTTGCAATCATCTTCTGAACTGTTCTACTGCTCCACAGGGCCTGTGGTCTCTTCCAAGAACTGATTGGGGGGACCTCAGGCAATATTTCTTTGATTTTCCCTTGAATGATTATTGCTTCCATGGTTGAGAGCCATCTGAGTGTGCCTCACACATTACGAAGGTTATTCTCTCGGGCATGGAAGCATACATTTCTTACTTTCATCCTCTAACTAATGAAAAAAAAAAAAAAAGGTTTAATCGCAAAAGTTCCAATACTGTCCACAACAAGGAGGCGGCCTACAAAAGGTACCAGCACCAATCCGCCCCTGAATCTTGTCTCTTTTGTGTTTCTGCCCAGAATCATGCTAAGTCTGTTCTTCAATATACTAAGAAAAACTTCATTTGCACTAAATGCTCTGGACTCTCACTCAGTTTCTTCCTGCTCCTGGCTCCTTGCTAAAAACCTTTCTAACAACCTTACTTCATCCTCCTTCCCTCCTCTCTTCTGTTCTGAAGGATCTGTAGTTGCTTCTTCTACTGAAAAGACAAAACTCTTTTCCAGTACTTTCTCCTCCAACTCCACCTTGGACAATTCTATGGTGCTGTTTTTCCCTCTCTTCCCCCCTCTGACTTCCTCATGACTAACATTAAAAATTCTTCAGTTTATGTACTTTCCACCATCACTGGCCTCACTACTACCATAGGGCGCCGGCCTGATGAGGTCCTGCCTGTTGCTCTCAAGAACTCTGCTTCTGTGCATCCACCCTACCCAGGTAAACTCTCACCTTTGTCGGGCGACATGTACCTTTTCTTCTTGCTTCTCGTTCTGCCTGTCCCGAAGAATTGTGACTGTGTCTAGCCTTCTAACTCGTCCAACTGCTTTAACATGATCTGTTTCTAAGGATTTAGAATTCATTCTTAACAAATTTTAAAACACATTTCCTCTCATAAATTTTCTCTGGATCTTAGCAAAAGTATTGCCATTGCACTTGACATCTCAAAAGCTTTCAAAGTGCTTTCTTACGGTTTCTGTCCTTCTATCCATGCCTCCCTGTCTAGCTTCCTTTCTGGTCGTTCTATAACAGCTGATGTTGATGGCCACTGTTCTAGAGCTATCAATAGTGGTGTTCCTCAGGGTTTTGTACTGTCACCAACCCTCTTCCTTGTCTTCAGTGACCTAACCCTATCCACTTGTGCTCTGATGACTCCATTCTTCACTGTTCCATACTCTTTGCGCAGCGTCTGCCACAGCAGTTACCACAACAAACATGGGATGAGGCTATGGCACATCTAGTGTCTTCCTTGGCTCATGTCTTTGATTGGGGTAAGAATACCTTGTTGCTTTTAATACATTCAAAACTCAGTTTCTGCATCATTCGACCCGCTATAATCTTCCCCAGGCATATCCGTTAATAAGTAACAATATTCATTTTAATTCTGTGTTATCCCTGATTATACTCGGGGTTTCATTCTCGTAGGATTTATCATGGAAGGATTCTTATACCTCTTGCAATATAAACCATCAAGAGAATAGGTGTGCTAAGCTGACTCTTCGCCTTCTTTACCCCCGTACAGTGGTTGATTTTACACAAGGTGTTTTATTTGCCCACAAGTAAAATACTGTACAACTCTCACACGTGTGTGAGGGGGGGGGGAGGCTCACATACAGCTCTCCTCAACAGGGTGGAGCTAAAGGCTTTTCGTCTCATATACTCTCCTTCTTTTACTGACGCCCTTCAACCCCTGTCTTTTCGCAGCACTGTTTCATTTTGATCACTTTTTTATCGCCACTTCAATGGTCACTGCTCTTCTGAACTGTCTGTTTGTATCCCTCCTCCATTAAGGCAGGCAGGTAGCATCCGTCTGACAGCAAACTCCCACCTGTTTTTTGTTCAGTTTTCTAATGCAGGAGTGAACTGCTACTCCCGTTCCTCCATGTATGCAATAGGTCAGGTCTGGAACTCTCTTCCTCTGTCTGTATTTCCTTCCGCTTGTTACCTCCAGTCATGTAAGCACAGTGTGTCAAGACATTTCGGCATGAACGGATATTGAATTTGGCACTCTTTTATCCTTTTTTCCTTTTCTGAGAGGAAACAATTTTGAGGGCGTCTAGCTTTTGGTCCCAACGTCCTTGCCCAAAAAAAATGGTGCCACCCTCACTGGATAGGTACTACAGTAAATCAGTGACGTATCCGGTATTCATGTACTGTTATAATCAACAGTTCGTCAACGCTTCCCTGCTACTAGTGACTATGGAAGGTGTTACATGAAATAGTTTTGTTATAGCAGTATGAAGCACGCGGAAAAAGTGTATGACAAGGAAAGATATGCAACAGTTTGACGTTTGCAGAGGAATGAGAACTGTGGAAGGCAGGACAGAGCTGACAAAGGAGCGTCGATGTACTTTTGCTGGTGACAGTACCTGGCAGGCTCGGTAGTACCCAGCCACCTACCACCAACAGTGGCACCAGGTCTTTATTTTGCCCCGACACACTCACACCTTTGCTTGTCTAAAATCTGGCCAAATGTCCTTCCCACTCTCACATACCACGCCTTCCTTTGTTTTCTACACCACCTCTCCATTACGATCCTTTTTTCTACATTATCTACTCACCTGCCCTTACTTTAAGAAAATGTAAACCAACTGTGGAAAAAAAAAACCTTGTTAACCATCCAGTGTCACTTGAAATGGGCGACATGACACACACACACACACACACACACACACACACACACACACACACACACACACACACACAAACGAAACAAAAAACATAAATAACAAATCCAAAGAAAACGTTATTAATAAAACCAAAATAAAAATACAATAACCCCTTCAATCCAGCAACGTAGCCTATATTTTTTTTTCCTCAGACCACCGCCAGACGACCTGATTCCACCCAACAAGGATGTCTGGTAATGAGGGAGTTAAATCCTTCCAGTTTGAACGATATTCCTGACCCGAAATAAAAGTGTTTGTGCGCATTGTACTGAAGGGGTTAGACAACAAACAAGGCGACATAAGTAATAACTAACAAAAATACTCATACGACCTAATAGTAGTAGTAGTAGTAATTGTAGTAACAGTAATAGTAATAGTTGTTGATGTGACTCACGGTTCGTTTGAATGTGAACCCAGTAGACTTCAGGCTGAAACTGCCTCCCTCCTGCAGTCCACCATTCCTTCTTCAGGGGACAGGAAGGAGCACCCTCACCCACACAATTATGCACCCGTATTGATCATATAAAAAATTCTAGATGTACAGTGTTAGAATACATATATTGATGTATATATGCACAAATACAGTACATACATTTACAGATACGATTTGCTATAAAAAGACGCTATAAATGCCAAAGATAATCAAACCTGGGAGCTGAAAAGAGTCAAACAAAAGCAGCAAAATAGTGCGGTGAAGAATGGTCCGTGTTGCCAGGTTCGTTCCCTCCATTTGTCAATCTCCCCCTCGTGCCTCCCCTCTCCCCTCAACAGCAACAGTAGTTCCCCTCGCTGCAAATCCTCTTACTGGAAGAGAGGAAGTGTGGAGAAAAATGGCTGGAGGAGAGATAAAAGGAAGAAGGAAATAAGATGCATGGATGAATGACGAAGGAAAGAAAGGAAGGAAGGAAGTTAGTAAGGAAACAGGGAAAGGAGAACTGATGAAGGGAGGAGGAAAGAAATGGGAAAACTAACTAGAAACTAATTGAGAGAAGAAGAAAATTAATTGAAGGAGGGATGAAAGAAGTGAGTAAGGAAACAAAGAAGGAAGGAAGAAATGATGGATAAGTGGACGGATGAAAAGTGGGACAAGTTGACAGAGAAACAGCTGATAATGGAAGGAAATGAATCAACAGGAACAGAAACCAAAATACGGTTAGTAAAGGATAAATGCAAATATAAATGAGGTAAAACACTAAAAAATGGAGAAAGGAAAGAATGATGGTTAAGATGGAAAATGAAAAGGAGAAAAGAAATAGGGATAACCCAAGAGGGATAAAAATAAATGAGGAAATATGAAAGAACCAGTGAATGGAGGAAGGAAAACTATTGCTGTCGGGCCGGGTCGTGTTGGGCCGTGTCGTGTCGTGTCGTGTCGGGCCGTGTCGTGTCGTGTCGGGCCGGGTCGGGTCGTGTCGGGCAGCTCATTTCTCAGCTGAACGAAGGGTAAGCATCGCTTCGCTCGCTGCGCTCGCTCTCTCATCATAACAGATCAATGAGAAAAAGGCGTCACGCAATCAACGAAGACATCCTGCGAGCCCTCATTCTCCCCATCCTTCACATCGTCCACTTCCTTATCCTTCCCCGCTACTTCCTCTCCCTCTCTTCCTTTCCAGTCTTCCCTTCCTCCTCCTCCTCCTGCTCCTTCTCCTCGCTGTCCCCTCATCCCGACCTCCGTTGCTACCATCTTTCTTATCCAGTCCTTGACCCTCCCTCTGACAAATTAACTTCTTTGTTCTGTTTCGTCCGCCCTTCCACCCTTCCTTCCTTCCTACCTTCCTTACTAATCTAACGTTCCTTCACTCTCTCTCTCTCTCTCTCTCTCTCACATACACACACACACACACACACACACACACACACACACACACACATCCTTTCCCGCACTCACTGATTTACCACACTTTCTTTTCCCTGCTTTATGTCTCTCGTCATTCTTCCTTCCTACCTTCCTTACTAATCTAACGTTCCTTCACTCTCTCTCTCTCTCTCTTACACATTCTTTCCCGCACTCACTGATTTACCACACTTTCTTTTCCCTGCTTTCTGTCTCTCGTCATTCTTCCTTCCTACCTTTCACTTCCTGCCTTCCATTTTCCTCATTCTTCCTTCTTCTCTGCTCCTTCCTTCCACTTACTCTATTTTACACTAATTCTTTTCCCTTTCCTTTCCAACTCTTGTTGTTCTTCTTCCTGCCATATTTCCTTTTATCCTTTATACGTATATTCATCTTTTTGTCCCCCCCCCCCACTCTCCAAAGTCTTGTTTCTCCTCCTCTTCTCCACATTGCTTTTCTTCCAGCAAATGCTTTCCTTCCTCTTTCCTTTCTCCCTTCACTTAATTCTATCTTTCATTTATCTTATCTTCTTTTGCCGTCCTGATCTTTTTCTGATACTTCTTCCATTTGACACCTTTTTCCTTCACTCATCTCCCTTTCAGTCCCCCCTGCCAGCCTTCATTCTCCCCGCGGCCGTTGGCCTGCCCTGTCCTGCCCTGCCCTGCCCTGCCCTGCCCTACTTTGGGGTGCCGTGCCATGCTCCTTTCCTGTCCCGTTCCGTCTCAAGACTGAACTAGAAAGATATCAAAGAGCGCATACCTCCGCCAAGGCCAATTAAATTCATAATTTATTGCTGCAATTCCTCTTTCCTACCAGACGAATACTCTTATGGTTTCATACAGTCGCTTCCGTGTAGGTCATAGTCTGCCTTGCTACACGACAACAGAGAGCGCATACCTCCGCCAAGGCCAATTAAATTCATAATTTATTGCTGCAATTCCTCTTTCCTACCAGACGAATACTCTTATGGTTACGTGCAGGTCATAGTCTGCCTTGCTACACGGTAATAGAGAGCGCAATACCTCCGCCATCGCCAATAGTTTCGTTTCATTTATAAAGGCTCCAACATGCTTGCATGCGTCGACCTTGGTCACCTAATGGTGGCTTTCCTTGCTGCTCTAGCTCTGGCAGCCCCCCTGTTCAGTCCCTTATCCCCGAGGTCACACTCAATGACCTCGTCCCAGGTCTTTTTCGGTCTACGAGTACCTCTCGCAACCCTACCCCTAACATTCACACTTCTCGCTTTCTGCACTACTGTCATCCTCCATCCTCTCCACATGCCCAAACCATCTCAATCTACCTCTCCTCATCACAACACTAATACACTCCAGTCCCATCCTGCCTTTCAACTTTTCCATCGTAAACCTAGCCCCCCAGACCTCGCTCTCAAGGACGCACAACACATCCACTTAATTATTGTCATTTCTGTACCTTTGAGTCTGCGAATATCCTCTTCCTTTACTGTCCAGGTTTCACTGCCATACAGCGTTACACTCCTACCACATGCGGCAAAAACAATCCCTTAGCACTGAGGGAGAACCCACTCAATGTCAGGAGAGGCAATAGCTCCCTGAACTTCTCCCAACCACAACTCACTCTAGCCACAGAGCTTGCTCCGCCCCCTCCTCCCCTCCAGCACATAACACGTCTCCCTAATAACAAAACTCTTCCAAACACTCGAGAGACTCACCAACAAGAGCAATTCTTTCATGTCTGACAATCTCCACGCACTCTCTCCGACACATCACACACATGAAATCAGCATTAACTCGCAGTCATGCTCTAATACCACTACATCTCTTATGCACACACTTATCACAAACACCACACAAGATGGAATTACTTCCCACGCCCTTGTGGCAAACTGCACAAGGCCACTCTCCCTCGTCTATGACAGTACCACCACCAGCACTAAATACCATCACTTATGTTTTATCTGCATTTACTCTTAAGCCCTTCTGCCCCATACCATCTCTCCACTTCCTAAATCTTTCCTTCCCCCTCCCGTGCATTCTCTGCAGTCAACACGAAATCATTGACATACAACATATCCCAAGGGATTCCATTTCTGAAGTCACGCAAGAGAGCTTCAAGTATCATGATAAACAACAAGGGACCCAAGAGTGACCCCTGATGTACACTAACAATCACGGAAAACTCATCACTCAAATCTCCATTCACCCATACCTGGGTGCGAGCACCCACATACATAGCCATAACCACCCTAACAAGCCACTCCTCGATCACAAGCTTTCTCAATGTCCACTTACCACCTCCCTAAGGGCTCTGTCAATGGTCTTCTCCAATCAACAAAAACAAATTACAGATCCCTTTTCTCTCCCATATATTTTTTCTGAAGCTGTCAAACAATGAATATGGCGTCAATGGTCCCTTTTCCTGGCATAAACCCTAACTGCATCTCATCAATATTCACCCTTTATCTAATCATACCTTCTAGAACTCTCTCCATCACCTTCATTATCTGGTCCAAAAGCTTCTTGTCTCTATAATTTCCTCTTTCCAGGGCATCATCCTTCTCCTTGTACACATTTACAATCACAGTCTTCAGCCAATCATCTGGATCAACACACTCATATATAATCGTATTTATCAAGTCAGTGACTAACCCCACTCCTATATATCCTGAGGCTTTCAGCATTTCAGCAGTCAGCCCAGACACACCTGCAGCCTTCCCCACCTTCATCCTGACTATTGCCCTGCTCACAATAGGAGCATAGCAGCATCAATCAAAGGCCATTGCCAAACAATGGATCTGCTGGCTCCAAACCCTCCCTGTCCCAGTCACACTCCTCATCCAACAACCGGTTGTAATACTCTCTCTAGGCGTCTTTAATACCCCCACTGTTCACCACTACCTCTCTTTCATCGTTTTCACACATTGCTCACCTATGATATCCCTGTTTTCCCTCCTCATCTCGTTTGCCACCTTAAATATTATAGTCTTCCTTTCCACAGTAATTAAGTTATCAAGTAAAAGTCTCTGAGACGCAGATTTTGCCATGTAAACCTCTTTTCTAGCCCTACGCTTGGCAGCCAAGTATTCCTCTTTGTTACCACCCTTTTCCAGTCCCGGAAAAGCCTTCTTTTCTCCTTAACTGCAGCTTCTATGCCCTCATCCCACCACCAAGTTACTATATGTCTTGTGGGGCCCCTTGTCCAGCCACATACTGAATCACTAACTCTCAGGAGATTGTTCTTGAGAGCTCTCTGTTCATTAACACTTCTGTCATCGTCTCCTTGTTCAGCCACCATTCTACTCATCTCGCTATAGAAGGCATCCCTTGCTGCTTGGTTTTTCAACTTCCATATTTTCCTCCTTGGTGCATAGGTCCTTTTCTTCACCACTTGCTTCTTAAGCACCATGTCACATCTCGATAACCTGTGTCGCTTAAATTTAACATCCCTCACCTGCTTATCAGTCCTCCTGTATATATTTAAGTATGGAGAGAGAGAGAGAGAGAGAGAGAGAGAGAGAGAGAGAGAGAGAGAGAGAGAGAGAGAGATCATTTAATACACCTTTCATTAACACCATCACTGCTAGAGAGCCATCATGAGCTGAGTCAGACAGTTTGGTGGTAACAAGAATAAAATATAATGTACATAATCGGGCAGAAGGAGTTAAGATGTAAAGCAGCAGAAATTATTATTCAGTGATTAAACACAACACTTTGAGTAGCTTGGTGTTCTGATGTGCAGCCTGAACACATTCTCTCTCTCTCTCTCTCTCTCTCTCTCTCTCTCTCTCTCTAATAATGGCCGACACAAGGCTATTTCATTCAGCTTAGCTTTTTAAACTGGACGAGCTAAATACAGACTCACTAGACCCTTTACTGCCAGGCGACTCTCCTAACCTGAATAAAGTGGTCTGGGCGGCAGCGATAATACAATGGAAAACAGGCCACCGTAGTGAAGGGCTTAATCCATTCAGACCATAGATTTATTTATTCATTTATCTTTATCACAGGAGGGATTTATTTATTTATTATTAACACAGGAGGGATCCATCGCGCTGTAGGGTCCAAATGACCTGCCTGCACCACTGACTGACTACCTTGTTTTATACCGGCAACATGTACACTCTCATGGTCGGGACAGCTCTAATATTCTCTCGCACATAACGTCACACGACTTTACTTAGCGGACAGTGAGTCACACAGGCCTGAATGTTGATGCTGCCACGGTTAACCATCTTGTCTAATATTTTTTCCATCTATCGCCAGACGATTTTTATCAACGGAATTCAACAAAGTCAGCTGGCATCAGCCACAATGAAATAAATAAAGTCAGGGTACTGGTTGGTAACCCTTTCATCCCAAGGACGTCTTTTCAGTTTCAAGGACGTTTTCTTCACCATTGTTTTAAGTAACGGTAAAACATTTTATTCATCTCTGGGAAGAGTCTATACCAAAGAAGTCAATCTGCCACTTCAAGCCACTGTTTAGTGCCAATGTCTCACAGCTACAGAGTAAGACAGGGAGCACCAGTGCCTTGAAGATGAGAATTTTCATCCTTCTACACAAATAACGGCAACGACAAACACCTGAGTTGAGTGAATTCAGTTTCCCGTATGCCAGACCGATTTGATGAGAAATGTCATCGCCTATCCTACCGTTGTTATTTACCACACTACCAAGATAAATGAATCTTTCCAAGACCATCACATTTTCATCACATGCCTGGACAGACTAAACTGCTTCATCCAACAAGCCAACAAATGTCTGGATATTGGTCTAGGTCGAAGAGACCTTTAATCCCATTGGCTTCGCATTCTTGTGAAATTCCTTGAGGGCATTCAGTAGTATCTCCAGTGTCTCTGCTACGATAACTGCATCATCAGCAGGCCAGGGTCAGGGGGAGGCGGTGGCTGAATCAGTAGAGAGGCGGCCTGCGGTCCTAATGGACCCAGGATCGAATCCCGGCTGGGGCAGGGAACAGTTTAAGGATTTGAATTTCCTAAAAGCAGACTTGCCTGATCTACCAGATGACCCGCCGACATGTCGTAAAATACCCCCGCTAATACCAATACACCAATCCTGTATGAGACAGCCCTAGCATGTATTCGATATGGATGGTGGGTGTTAGCGCCGAAGTGGTGACATAAGGAGGTGTAGGAGGACTACTGGGCCTTGGGATAGGTTACTGCCTCCGAGAAATAGGCCATGAAGCCTTTGCCCAGAGTCGGACACATTAAAAAAAAAAGAAAAAAAAAAAAAAGGTACTCTGAAATTTCCATTTGATACCCCCAGTGACTTCGGCTCACAGCCCAGCCAAGTACCCAGTCCATGCGTGTGTTGAAAAGTGTAGGAACAAAGACACGTCCCTGTCTTACACCAGAACTTACTGGAAAGAAATTGGATATTTCTCCTCCACACTGGACAGTACTCTCACTGTTTAAATTAGGGCAACATTCAGTTGGATTATCCCTGTGGGGATCCTATGGAATCCCAGGAATTCCCATCGTACCTCCTGATTTACAGAATCAAATGCCTTCTTGAGATCCACACAGGCTGCAAGCAGACCTTGTCGATATTCAATGTAGCTCTCCATGAGAACTCGAAGAGCAAGGATGCAGTCATGTGCAGACTTCTTGGGAGTGAAATTCAGACTGCTCAAGCCCCTGAAGCTTTAGCAAAGGGTCCCGGACACGCATCAGGAGAATGTGGGCAAAAACCCTGCCTGGTACACTGAGCACTGCAATACCAAATACCAAGGTAGCTTCTACAGTCACACAGGTCTCGTTGACCTTTCTAGATAGGGGTGACCAAATCCCTTGTCCAGTCAGCAGAAATGACACCAGTCCGCCATATGGCTTCTATGACTGCATGTAATGCCCTGATCATGGCTTCATCCCCAGCTTTGGTCTGTTCCACTGGGATGCCACAAACACCAGCTGCTCTACCTCTTTTCAACCTATTCACTGCTTTCTTAATTTTCTCTGGAGAAGGCATGATACCATCAATCGCTGGTGGTACAGTCAACGGTTGTACAACAGCCGATGAAACCATTCCACTGGGAGGTTCAGCTACATACAACTGCTCAGAGTACTCAGCCCAACGAGTCCTATACTCACTTGCACCCAGCACGAGCCGTCCATGATAACATGTAGAGATATATGGCATATAGGATGACTACTGGGCCTTGGGAGCAGGCTGTGAAGCCTATGCCCAAAGTCGGACAAAAAAAAAAAAAAAAATCTGTTGTCTGAGCAGAGATAACCTGAGAAGCAAATATGGAGTGGAGCTTCTTCAGGGCTCAGTAAGCAGGTCGTTGGTCATTAGCACGAAAACCACATTCCACATCCCCAGCGATTTCCCTGACATACTTTTCCTTACCCTTTCGACAAAATTGGTGCTTGTCGAGAAAGAAGTCTGTGCTGCTCCCGATCCCCAACCAGCCTGGCAGCACGACTCCTCAGTTGTGTCCAGTGTCCCTGACGAGACACAATCCCTCCTTGATCTCGGACACTCTCTAACGCACTCATCAGCTACTGCCAGGGTAGCGTTTAATGGCAATCCATCGTTCAACATGGTCCTTGACAGTCCTGAGCACTTCAGACCGATTTGAGACTGACACAGCATATTCATAAGCACACTCCTCATTCCTGAGCTTCTCAAGCTGAAACTGTTTTTGGTAACATCTTGAGCTCAGCTTTCATTTGTAGCATTAGACCGGCAATAACAAGCCTGTGATCAGTAGCAAAGAGTTTTGCACTCCTTCAAACCCTAGTGATACTCCAGCAAGTACTCCTTTGCATTCCCTCCAGTTCTGGAATACCAAGTCCAGCAACGAAAATCTGGCCGCTGAAACCAGGATCCAGCGATTCTCAGCTTACGGGACTTTGCAAATCCAGAAGTTAAGAACCATTGGAAATCCTGGTTCCTGAGCCACAGGGACCTTCACATTCCTCGAAGCCTTCCCTGTCAGTGATAATAACCATACTGAAGTCAACCAGGACCAAGAGTGTGTCTCGCAAGGGGCGCTGTTCCACAACAGAGTCAAGTTTAGCGCAGAACAGCTCCTCTTCAAGATCACTCATCTCACTTGGAGCATGCACAGCAATAAGTGAGATGAAGCCCAAAGAGTGCGTCAGCCTGACCAGCATTATTCGCTGATCAACCGGAGTAAAATTGTTGACACAAAAGCCACAGCAAGCACCACTTGCCACAGCACTACCTTTAAGCTGGGCCCCATCGTCTCAGCCAGACCAGCAGTATGTATAGCCACCGCTACTAATCTCGCCATACCCGGTCCGCCTCACTTGAGACAGTGCAGCCATGCCAACCCCCAGTGAACCCAACTCTCGTGACAACAAAGGCAGTCGATCATCCATTGAAAGGCTTAGAACGTTCCAAGTCCCCACTCGGACTGCCTTGCGAAGAGTAAGCCCGGGACTGGTTCTACAGGTTTATGTGTCTATGCGTCACTGCAAGGTGAGTCAAATGCAGGAATGAACCAGATCATCCAGCTGCTGGGTCCCGTAGGCTTTACCCAGCAACCGTCATAATTGGTGCCTCCACTAACACAAGTTTCAAATAAGCCAAATAACAGTCTGGAGAGAGAGAGAGAGAGAGAGAGAGATTCTTTGACTGCCGCTACAGCCTTCCATCAGTTGAAGGAAGTCATCTGTCATTCTAGCCATAATTTACTCAATCAGAAATATTAATGAAAGATTTAACAGGGTAATAATAAGCGAGCATCTAAAACATTTTTTAAATTTAACTTTGTTGTTGTTCTTGTAACAACTGTGGTAACTGAACAGGAACCTAGAGTGAATAATCATAGTTTTAACTCTTGGTGCAAAACCCTGGTGTTGTGACACTGGCAGACGACTGTTGCCCAAGTTTCTATCAATCTATCTATCTATCTATAGCCCGACGCCCTAATCCCGCAAAGGGTGGCCGCAGACAAAACGCCTCCAAGTCGCTCACTATCGATATTTGCCACAGCTTCCACACCTTTGGCTGTGATTAAATATTCTCAGTTAATATTTCATTGTTCAGCTTTGTGGATGCTGCAAAGACGAAGCCTAACAACGCCTAATCTGAACGATGAAGCCACATACTTCAGTCCTAACCTTGGCATCCTTCGCCCCAGCCTTGGCATCCTTCTGCCTGAACCCTGACGAAAAAGGAAGTATATTCTTGACTACGTGAAGTACATTATGGCTTTGATTTGTTTTTGCAGGAAGAACGGACGACGCGGAAAATACTGTAGTTTCCTTATACTTTCCTTTCTGCAGAAAACACGTATAACCTACGGTAATTTTCCGTCCTAACCAGGATTTTTTTAAAGGAGAAACAGGCCACATGGGAAGACATCACTATTTTTCTGACCTACTAAAACAAATCATAATTATATATGACTCACAGTTGCTTGTGAGTGTCTTCGGGAATCAGGCACGTGGGCTGATCCCGCAGCTGCAGTAGCCAGCCTCAGCAAGTCCTTCTCGTCCCTCAGCCTCAGGGTTGCCAAGGTCGCGGTTTTCCCGCCAAATTGGGCTCGTTTTGAAGCTCTTCCGCGGGCAGATTTTACCGGTCGCGGGTTGCGGTTTTTTGGGCTGGTTTGAAAACTGTCGCGGTTTTTTGGGCTAGTATGGAGTTAAACCACATCACGACAATATACTGAGAGAGAGAGAGAGAGAGTGTTTAAACATATGGCGGAGAGAGACCCCCTAATACTCCCACAGGGACCAGTGGATGCAGCCAGTGCAGAGACTCCGGAGAGAGTTTTGTTTTATCCCAATTATCGTTGCCAGCAAGCACTGCTGCAGTAGAGAGGATTTTCTCTCAGTATAATTTAGTGAAAAGTAAATGAAGAAACAGACAGCAACATGAAACAGTTGAAAACACTCTTCATGTTAGTACAATATGCAGACATAAAATGTGTTGTAATGATTTCACAAACAAAATTATGTTAGCAAATTTCACATATGACGTACACAGCAACGAAACACAGTGATGATGATCATATAGATTTTTGAATAATATGTGTGATGGAAAGTTGACTCGGAGGGAGAGAAAATACCTTCACTTGCATGTTGTATTACCTAGTGTAATGATAAGTATATTTCAACAGAATCATTGTTGTTTTATGGGCAATAGTGTATTCATGGCAAATAGGGAAAGTTTAAGTGAATCAAGTGATCATTTCAGGCATTAATAGGGACCTATATATGAATTATTAATATAAAACACTAATTTCGCATAATAAGAGGATTTTTAAAATAATTATTGGTGTTGGGCTACTTTTGGGCTGGTTTTCAGTTGGGTTTCCGCGGGCAGAGCAGGGTGCGACTTGGCAACCCTGCTCAGCCTCAGTCGGGCCAGTATCACGCGCACCGGCGGGCAGGGTGGGTGTATGTGGCGTCCTCCTCACACTTACGACTTGCTCTGCGTGTGGACCTATACATGTCTTCTCGTTGGATCAGCCGTGATTTTTGTTCGGTCACCGAAACAGAACAAACTCGTATGCTTTTTCTGGCTACGTGTGCATTTCTCAGCATCGTAAGGCCACATTTCGATAATTAAGTGTTTGTGATTTTCTTGCACCGTTGCTTGATTATGAAATTCATTTACTTTTAATTACGTTGTTCTGCATTAAGCTGCAGTAACAACACCTGGTGAGTGAGTGATGCTGAAGCTGACCTAAAGTAAAACGTTCTACGTGAAGAGAAAGACAGTAATCGATGCGTCACTTAAGAAACGAAACTATTCTCGTGGGTTCAGAAGACTCCCTAGCACTTCCTCCTACGCCATTTTCTGTCTGGCACGTTAACACACACTTCTGTGATTCAGCTGACTAAAATCGTCCGACATTAGCTGGAATTATGTATATATATATATATATATATATATATGTGTGTGTGTGTGTGTGTGTACAAACCTTATCGATACTCTCATAAAAGTTCCCTCCGTTCGTGGCAAAAAAAAAAAAAAAAAAAAAGTTACCACATTAAGGTAAATACCCAATCTGCGACAGAACATATTTTAGTGGTTACGTTATATTTCAGTTTAAGTTACTTGCTGATGATGCCCCGCCTCCTCTGCAGCTGTTTGTTTGATATTATTGAAGGGAAGATATTGCTATGGGTCTTCGCTACTTCATTTCATTATTTAAGCTACAGTCATTGTCAACCTCATATCACCCAATTCCGACTTAGCATTCAGGCTGGGGTCATGGTCAGTTTTATCAGGTTAAAATAACTAGGTTACAGAACATGTTTTTTTTTTTTTTTTAATAACAGAACAGAGGAAGGAAAAACAAATGAATAAATAATCCATACACCAGATTATAGGTGTCCTTATTCATAAAATCTGCATCAGTTGGACTTGGACAGCCGTAGGTTGAAGTTTGGTGGAAACGATTCTGGGGAAGAGAGTTCCAAAGAGATGCAGTTCGGGGAATAAAAGAATTCTGATAAGCAGAAGTTCTGCGATATGGCAGTGTGACAGTCCAGTCATGAGCGCCACGAGATGCCGTGTAGCGCGGGGAAAGACATGGAGATGTGGTACAATGGATGCAACTTCGTTTAAGCATTTGCCACAGAAGTATCTGTAAGTGCAAGGGAGGCAACATTCCTTCTTACCTTAGCGGAGGCAGTTCATTTGTAATATTAGGATCGTTAATAATTCTAAATGCTTTGTTCTGAATTTTGTCTAGCTGTTTTAGTGCAACCCCTCCACGTCCATTCCACGTGGGTGAGCAATATTCCAGTTGAGAGTGCACATGACTTGTAAATTAAAGCTAACTGCTCGTCAGTGAAGAAGTTACAGACTCTGTACAATACGAGTGATCCAAGTTTCTTTGAGACGGTTTTAGCAAGTGATCTAACATGAGAAGTTCAGCTGAGGGCATTGTTAAGTGAAACACCGAGAATTTTAATACTTTTAGAGACAGGAATATTAGTACCACTGAAGATACTACAGGGATCAGGCAATATCTGTCTATTAGGAAAACTGAATATATCTGGTTTTCCTAGCATCAAATGAGACAATATTATTTTGTGTCCATTCAGTAATTTCAGATATGGCTTGATTTATGAAAACTGCTGTACTGAGTTATGAGTTATGCTGCAATGTCCTGCGGTGCAATGAGAGTAATAAAATGAAAAAAGAAATCTAGCGCAGGGGCAGAGAAAACAGTGCACAAGAGACAAGTTTACCGGACTCAGAGAGCGCATACCTCTGCCAACGCCTGTACCAGACAACTCAGATCACCACCAAAACTTAATGTATATTGCCTTGGCCCATGACTCGCATATCAACAAAATTTCATTGAAATCCATCAGTATCTTTCTGAGATATCTTGTGGATAAACAAACAAATAACAGTCCTGAACCGGGACTCGAACTCAGAACAGATTTTTAAAATTTAAGCAGCTCTTCCTCGGCCCATGGACCACGTATCCACACCATTCCCTTTAAATCTATTAATAAATTTTTAGATATCTTGTGGACAAACAAACAGACAGACAAACACGAGTGCACACATAACTGCCTTCAGTTTCGTTGGCGGAGATAAATACGGGCATTAGTTCCGTCCCTTACATACGGTAGTGAGGCGTGGACGATGCCTTAAGGCCGACAATATAGTCAGAACTGTTTAAACTAGCTTACCTGAAAAGTCTTATCCCTGTCGAGTATCCGCCAAAAATTTAGTGAAAGGTTTATAATTGTGTATAACAAAGAAAGTGAAAGAAGACAGTGTTGGTACGGACGTGAAGTGAGAATGACTAAAGAACCAGTTAATATGACAAAAAGGAAGCCGGTGAGAGGTGTTAGGGCTCCAGGGAGACACATACAGACAGAGAGATGGAGATGATGTGAGGCGTGGTGTGAGAGAACAGGGTCTGCGAAAAAGACACGGCAGACAGAAGAATGCTGAGATGTATGAGAACGGCCAACCTCGATAGGGAATATGGCAAAGAAAAAAATCAGGAAATATAGCGACGATATACTTTGAGCTTAATCAGCCTTGTGGAAAGAATATAGTGAGAGACTGACCAAAACGGCGTAAGAGAGTGTGGCGGCAGGAGGGTGAAGAAGACGAAAAACAAACTGGGGACTCAGACAATATATAAGGGAGGTTGATGTGCCACGGGAAGAGGGGTCGTTACCAAGTAGGAACAAAAAAAAGCCTGGGTATTTTTCAGTCGAGGCCACCACCCCCACAAAAAACAGAAATGTACATAGATGAACAGACAGACTTCTGACTCGGTGTGGTAATGCATTTGATAACAGATGTAACGAAATAAGTAATATAAACAGATTCCAGTGCGTGTGGATGGGGCGGTTGAGGGTAAGAAACAAGGAATGACTGGTGACATAAGGGAGGTGAAGTGCCCAGCTTAGGTTAAGGGAAACTGTTGAACAAGGAACACTATGTATCAGGCTGGATGATGGTACGGATATTTTGATAACTGGCTTGAAAAAGATAACATTCACGTCTAGTGTGGAAGGACATGAGGGGCAAGAAATGTTCGAGGATGATAATGATAAAATAAATCTTATAGAAGAACGTGGCTTGAAGAACCACTAGAACACATGTATGCATAATAATAATAATAATAATAATAATAATGAAAATGATAGCAATAATAATAACCAAAATAAGATTTCATATTAAAACATAACTGAACAAGAGTACCGCACTCAGAAAGCGCCTACACCCGCCAGCGTCTTTATCAGACAACTCATATCACCACCACAATTTTATCAACCCTTCCCTGGCCCATGACCCACATATCCACAAAACATCATTGAAATCCATCAATAACATTTAAAGATATATTGTGAACAAACAAAAACAGTTCTGAACCAGGACATGAACTCAGATCATCACCAGATTTTAATTAACTCTTTATTGGCTCATGTCTACATATCAACAAAATTTCACTGAACTCGATATCGGTTCGTTCCTGGGGAACCGAATCATCAGCAGGAAGAGTAAACAGAGTGTCGTGACGAACATAATGGATTTTATTACCAGACGTTTCGACATTTCCCTGATGTCATTTTCAGTGGTCTAAAATGATAAAATTATTAAGACTACTCACATGTAAATATCATAGTGCTTTAAAAAATACGGCAGTGGTAAATAAGGGAATTAAGATAGGTTTAGGGGGTAGGATGATACGGTACTGTTGAGTTGGGGCTTGTGTAATTTAATATACAAGGACTCTAACATTCTTACAGTCACTGGAGCAGCTGTCAAGTATTTTAAAATATTCACCTTTAAGCAACGTTGGGTCTGGTTAGTACTTGGATGGGTGACCGCCTGGGAACACCAGATGCTGTTGGCATCCCTACGTGTCAAGTGGGGTTGGTGGAGGATTAGTGCCCCTCCCTGTAAAACAATTAACTCTAAGCCTTTGGCCACCCCATTTGGAATACATGGCGTCTGGCAATGAATGAAAATGAATGAAGACGAGTATCACACTATGTTCCCTCACAGCTGAATAAGGTGGTGACTGAAGCCTACGACCCGTTCTGCCAGACTGTCCCATATGTTCGGCGGTGTGTTTTGAAGGTACGTAATATTCTTCCAATATACCCTGTTTGGCTACTAGGGCAGGTAAATGAGTGAACTACCTGACTAACGCAAGTCAGCTGGCAGAGAGTCCTTACACCGAAACAAAGACCCAACTTTGAAAGACCTGAGGTGAACGAACCGAAACTCTATACTAGGGTAAAATTTTGATAAACTCTTGAATAAAGTTTGTTTTATTTTTGCTTAGAGACAGAGAAAATACTCAACTTTCTTTTTAGATTGAGTGATTTCGGAAAGCAATGGTAAGCTTCTTTTTTCCATTTTCCGCAAGGCAACCTTTTCAGGTTTGGGCACAAGCTTTTTTAGTTTCAGTCATATCAGATACAGGATCAGTGCTGTAAAAACTCTTACTCACAGAGCTTTTTGTCTGTCATCTACATACGCCCTTTTTCATAGTAAAGCAACTTTTTGAGGAAATATTTTGTGAATAATGGTTATAGTGCAGATTTGTTTCATAAAATGGTGATTATTTTCCTGACCAATAGATATCAACCCAAGCAATGTTCCCCTACAGTGAATAAGGAGGCAGTCTAATTAATTTTGCCATATCCAGGAGAGATTTCAGCAAAAACAGAACAAACTTTATTCAAGAGTTTATCAAAATTTTACCCTAGTACATATTTTCGGTTCGTTCACCTCAGGTCTTTCAATTGGGTCTTTGTTTCGGTATAAGGACTCTCTGCCAGTTGACTTGTGTTCGTCGGTAGTTCACTCATTTACCTGCCCTAGTAGCCAAACAGGGTATATTGGGAGAATATTACGTGCCTTCAAAACACACCGCCGAACATATGGGTCAGTCTGGCAGAACGGGTCGTAGGCTTCAGTCACCACCTTATTCAGCTGTGAGGGAACATAGTGTGATACTCGTCTTAAAGGTGAAAATTTTAAAATGCTTGACAGCTGCTCCAGTGACTGATTCTTAGAGTCCTTGTATATTAAATTACACAAGCCCCAACTCAACAATACTGTATCATCCTACCCCCTAAACATAGCTTAATTCCCTTATTTACCACTGCCGTATTTTTAAAGCTCTATGATATTTACATGTGAGTAGTCTTAATAATTTTATCATTTTAGACCACTGAAGATGACATCAGGGAAATGACGAAACGTCTGGTAATAAAATCCATTATGTTCGTCACGACACTGTTTACTCTTCCTGCTGTTCAATGAACTCCAACAATAACTTTCTGAGATATCTTCTGGATTCTTCTGGATAGACAAACAGACAAAGGCGAATAAATAACCTCCTCCAACTCCAATGGCAGAGGTAAATACAGATTCGGAGCAGCCTGCAGATGATGGAAAAGGCGAGGAAGAGGAGGAGGAGGAGGAGGGGAAAAAGGATAAAGGGGAAAGAGGAGGAGACAGAGGAGGGGAGAGGGTGGAAGGAGGAGGAGAAGGAGGACGAGGAGGAAAAATGATAAAGGGGAAAGAGGAGGAGGAGGAGGAGGAAAATGGATAAAGGGGAAAGAGGAGGAGGAGGAGGAGGGTGGAAGGAGGAGGAGGGGAGAGTGGGAAGGGTCATCTTTTGTTAGACATTTACTGCTTTTGAAGTGACGTGGGACGAGCAGAATAATAATAACGGTGATGGAGGCGGTGGAGACAGTGCGTCGTGTAAAACTGGCTTGGTTGGCTCGGGTTAGATTGGACTGGGTTGGGTTGGGCTAAGTGAGATGAAGTTAGACTAGGCTAGGTTAGGCTGGGTGAGGTTAGTTTAGCTTAGGTTAGGTTGGCTTTGTTAGACGGGTTTAAATTAGGTGTAGCCTAGTGTGGTATTATGAAAGCCGTATCAAACTCCTTTCCTAAAAATCTTCCTTAAATTGAATCAGATCGCCTGGAGTTAGGAAGAAGACAAACTGTGTAGGTATTTATCACATATGCAATAGAGTGTTAAGGTGAACTAAGCAAAATAAATCACTAAGGAAGAGATGCTACAGACTCTGCTATGAAAACGAAAAGACGGCTCAGTGAGAAACAGGATTGACAAATATGGACGATGAGTGATTGTGAAGATGATGACGGTGATGGTGGTGGTGATGTTGATGACTTGTGTGGTGAAGACAATGAGTGATTTAACCCCTTGATTTTTTTTTAGGTATAACATCACCTCATCACCACACCATCACATCCGTAAGCACAATCACACACCCAATTACATTCTGAACTCACCAGCACATCACCACATCACATTATCATCATATATCTTCACCACTTCATCCAGACATCATCATAACCAGACATAATCACATCTTGACATCACTTTTCCATTACATGATTATTCAACTCTTATTTCACCGTCTCACCAACATCGCCATCATATCCTGACATCACAGGCACTCTGACATCACATCGCATCCTGAAAAGACCATCAGGCCCTCACATTAGCGTCAAATTCTGGCATTACCCTAATGATCTGACATTACCATCACAGCATGACATCATCACATCCTGACATTACCATTACATCCTGACATCACCATTACATCCTGACATCACCATTACATCCTGACATCACCATTACATCCTGACATCACCATTACATCCTGACATCACCATCACATCCTGACATTACCATCACATCCTGACATTATCACATCCTGACATCACCATTACATCCTGACATCACCATTACATCCTGACATCACCATTACATCCTGACATCACCATTACATCCTGACATTACCATTACATCCTGACATCATCACATCCTGACATCACCATTACATCCTGACATCACCATTACATCCTGACATTACCATTACACCCTGACATCATCACATCCTGACATCACCATTACATCCTGACATTACCATCACATCCTGACATTACCATTACATCCTGACATTACCATCACATCCTGACATCACCATCACATCCTGACATTACCATTACACCCTGACATCACCATCACATCCTGACATCATCATAACATCCTGACATTACCATCACATCCTGACATTACCATTACATCCTGACATTACCATTACATCCTGACATTACCATTACATCCTGACATCATCATCACATCCTGACATTACCATTACATCCTGACATCACCATCACATCCTGACATCACCATCACATCCTGACATCACCATCTCATCCTGACATCACCATTACATCCTGACATCACCATTACATACTAACCACCATCACATCCTGACATCACCATCACATCCTGACATCACCATCACACCCTGACATCACCATCACATCCTGACATCACCATCACATCCTGACATCACCATCACATCCTGACATCACCATCACACCCTGACATCACCATCACACCCTGACATCACCATCACATCCTGACATCACCATCACATCCTGACATCACCATCACATCCTGACATCACCATCTCATCCTGACCACCATCACATCCTGACATCACCATCATATCCTGACCATCATCACATCCTGACATAGCCATCACATCCTAACATCATCATCACACCCTAACATCATCATCACATCCTAACATCATCATCACACCCTAACATCATCACATCCTGACATCATCATCACATCCTGACATAGCCATCACATCCTAACATCATCATCACCCCCTAACATCATCATCACATACTGACATCACCATCACATCTGGACTTCACCACCACACCACATCATAACCTCACCCTCACACCCTGACACCACCAACACACCACCACACCACCATCACAACCAGACATAATCACCACCACAGAACAGTTCCGTCAGTTTGAATAAAATCGTTTGTTTTATGATCTGAGCAGCAAAGTTGCCCAGTTATTGAGAGAGAGAGAGAGAGAGAGAGAGAGAGAGAGAGAGAGAGAGAGAGAGAGAGAGATTTACTAACACTCTCTAACTCCCCAGGTGCGTCTCATCGTTCATCACTGCCAGAACAAGAGCAGCCTTCCATCCTGGCCATCACTGCCACACCAAGTCACTCACCCTCGACCTACACCAACACCCACACCAAGACCGTAATGAGGGAGCAGCCAGGGTGTGTACAGGTGTAGTGACCAGGTGTAATGACGGACCACTGGGCATATGAATTTGTAAATGACCAAAATTCAACATGAGCAGTTCGAAAGTGTAAAGTACCATTAACAGAGAAAAGCGGGAAGGATGACAAATTGTGGTTAGCAGAATGGTGGATTTGAAAATTGTTACTTCAGTAGTGCCAATTTATAGTACGACTGACTTGAAACTGTACCATAACTACAGCTAATAACTTATGGTACGTACGTAACATGACTGGCTTGTAACTATCCATTCATACAGGCTAATGTAACTTGAACGACACACACTTCCATCAAATGACAGTGAAGTGAAAGAAACGGTGCAGCCTGGGCCCTACGGTACATCATAACAACCTCCAACAGTATATAAAGTCCACAGGTCTTGCACGGTACACTGGACTGGTACCGTAGTAAGAGAAACATGACCTTCAAGGACGTGCCCCTCGTTCAGGCCAAGTACCTGCCAAGTGAGTATACCTGGAATTATCTTACCGATATAATCACCCATGGCTGTTGTTATCCTTGTAGTATTATTTTTTTAGTTTTCCCATTGTCATACACAGCTGTTGTTGCCTCTCCTTTCATCTCTCATAGATCTGTTATTTGTACAGCGTCATCCGTATTCTTTGTTACCAACCCTGTCATCACCCACATCCCCTGTCACCCCACCATCACCACCCACACCCCCTGTCACCCCACCATCACCACCCACACCCCCTGTCACCCCACCATCACCACCCACACCCCCTGTCACCCCACCATCACCACCCACACCCCCTGTCACCCACCATCACCACCCACACCCCCTGTCACCCTACCATCACCACCCACACTCCCTGTCACCCACCATCACCACCCACACCCCCTGTCACCCCACCATCACCACCCACACCCCCTGTCACCCCACCATCACCACCCACACCCCCTGTCACCCACCATCACCACCCACACCCCCTGTCACCCCACCATATCACTGTATCTCCAAACTGATGTCGACTCTGTCTGTCTCTCTGTCTCTCTCTCTCTCTCTCCCTCTCTCTCTCTCTCATTCATCTCTCGCATTTCTCCCTCAGATTGCCATTCCCTTTTCACGTATTCCGTCTCTTCCTCCCGTACTCTTGTCCGCATCTTCTCATCCTCACACTCCGTCTCCCTCTATTTACCGGACGCCTATTTCATCTTGTTTCTTCCAGCACCTAACCATGTCACTGTCCCTCCTGCTCCTTGACTTTCTCCTCGTCTCCTTCCTTCTCTCACTCTCTTCTCCCTGTCTCTGCCTCCCTCCTCTTCTCTCCCTTCTTCCATCACCACCTGCCGTACCCCCCCCTCCCCCCACACCCTCAAACCGGGATAAGATTTGCCACATCAAAGGACATCACAGTTTTCAGTACGACCTGGATGGGACAAGGAGACCAAGGCTGAGAGAGAGAGTGAGAGAGAGAGAGAGAGAGAGAGAGAGAGAGAGAGAGAGAGAGAGAGGGCATCATACTGAAACGGTTATTAATGGGTATAGCTTTCAACCTCTTCGCTACTATAAATCTCCCGTAAACTGGATATAATCATCAGACGGTAGCAAGAATGAATAAACAAGTGCGTTCGTACACTGTGTGACCTGCGACGCATCATGAAGGTATCAAAAGGGGTAAAGAAATGGCCATGGAGGGAAAACGAATGGGTGGGATGGGCTGGAATATTAGTGAGAGGTGGGACTGGGGCAGGAGAGTAGGATCTGTGATAATGAGTGTCGTAGGATTAGTGGCTTGAGTGCAGTGAAGGTTTATTACAGAATATTCTTTACAAGGGAAAGTGGCGGTGGTGGAGGGGGTAAAGGAACAGGTGTGGAGAGGATAAAGAAACAGGTGTGGAGGGGGTAAAGGAACAGGTGTGGAGGGGGTAAAGGAACAGGTGTGGAGGGGGTAAAGGTACAGGCGTGGAGGGGGTAAAGGAACAGGCGTGGAGGGGATAAAGGTACAGGTGTGGAGAGGGTAAAGGTACAGGTGTGGAGAGGGTAAAGGTACAGGTGTGGAGAGGGTAAAGGTACAGGTGTGGAGAGGGTAAAGGTACAGGTGTGGAGAGGGTAAAGGTACAGGTGTGGAGGAGGTACTGGAGGAGGCGTGGAGGGGGTAGAGGCGTGGAGGGGATATGGAGGGGGGACGAGGGAACAAGTGTGTGGAATAAAATGTGTAGGATGATCGAGGATTGTGGTGGGGATGGGAAGGCCCTTGACAATATACCCTGTGAAACGGGACGCTGTACGGTTAACGGCCTGATTGCAGTGAAAGTTTGGTCCAAAGTTTTCACCACCAAAAACGAAATATGCTCGGTCTGATTCCATTTGCCTAGCGTCCTTTGATGCAGGTAAAAAAAGACGTGACTGTAATGGAAGGGTTAACTGTCACTCCCACAGGTGGCTAGGCGGGGGACAGGCAGACAGAAAGCTGGGAATCGGGAGTTGGGAGGCAGGCAGGCTGAGGTGGGGGAAAAGCAGAGGCAGGGTAGGGGTAATAGGTAAACAGGCTGGGGTGAGGAGAATGAAGGGTAACATATCAAAAAACGTGGTGTGCAAAAAAAAAAAAAAAGTGTAACGAAGACGAGAGAGGGAGAGAGAGGGAGAGAGAGAGAGAGAGAGAGAGAGAGAGAGAGAGAGAGAGAGAGAGAGAGAGAGAGATGCATACGTTTAAAACTAAAATATACATGGTGTGTGTGTGTGTGTGTGTGTGTGTGTGTGTGTGTGTGTGTGTGTGTGTGTGCGTGCAAGGGTGATATGCATTTGTGAACATTCGTTCACGAATGCATATCGCCAGCTATCACTAAAAAAGTAGTGCAGTATTCCTTGCTAAAATAAAATGGTTGGAATTTAAATATGGGGAAGGGTGCTATCAAGTACAAACTATCAACTTAATATCTCAGTCTGTTCCTCAAGTATGCCAAACATTTTTTTTTTTTTTTTTAAGCATAGTGGCATAAATTACAGGATATGGGAAAATGTGTTCTGACTAACATCCTCTAGCAATCACAGGCATATCATCACAGATTCGCCAAAATCTCATCATTTCAAGCCACATATGCTGGGATACTGCCCACAAAGTCTGGATATAATATGCCAACTTGATTTTGAGATATTTTGGTAACAGACGGACACACACACACATGCAGGCTATTGCTTCATCGCCTCGTTAGGTGGGTGATAACTAACTCACTAAGCAAACGTAACGTGGTGGTGAACACTGGCAGCTCTGTTTTGTATTCCGTACTGCAGATGCGGTGAACTATCTGGTAAGGCAGAAGGCTCAATGACCAAACAGACCCAGGTAATCAGAGGATTCCTACGTTTGGGGGTTCTGCCTGGGCATCTGTGCATTTGCCCAACTCTCTCCACACAACACCGAATACATTGCCAGCACCGTCAACACAACTAAGGTGTGAAGTTGTGGACGTAAATATCAATACTCTTCATCATGATATATAGCTACCGTGTGACTGATGCCTCTTGAAAACCATTACCGCCATCCTTGGAGACAAACAAGCTTCTCAGAGTACTGTGTCAGAGTTTCATCTCATAATAGTTCGAGTAAAAAGTGAAGTAATATTATCGTTTAACACTGGAGTAATAACACTGTCCAGAAGGGTAGTGATAATATTGTCCAATAGTGTACTGTAGTGATAATACTGGCCAAGTGTGTAGCGATAACATTTACCCATAGTGTAGTGATAATACTGTCCAAAACAGTTGGGATGATATTGTCTAACAACGTGATGATAATACTCATATTGTCCAAAAGTGTAATCATAATATTGTCCAACTGTACAATTTGGTCAGCACAGGCTACTTCATTTTTTTTTTTTTTTTTTATGTGTCTGACTTTGGGCATAGGCTTCACAGCTTGTTCCCAAGGCTCAGTAGTCCTCCTACATACCATACACTTCCACATGTCACCACTTCAGCATTAACACCCACCGTCCATATTGAATACATCCTAGGGCTGTCTCATACAGGTCTGGTGAACTGGTATGTGTATTAGTGGGGGTACTTTTATGACATGTCAACGGATCTTCTGGTAGATCACTAAAGTTTGGTTTATGAAATTCAGATCCTTAACCCCTAAACCGCGGGGTTGTTTTTGCCTGACTTGCGTGTCTTGCGGGCATATTAGCGCTCCGACAGACTCTCTAAAAATATTTACCAAAAATCAGTTATTAGTCACAGAATATTAAAATTAAATATGTCTATGGCACATACCTTCAGCTCTCTCCTGGGATGTTTGTTGAGCCTTCATCCAGTACAGTAGGACTTGTGGAGACCTCTGAAGATGGGTAACAAAGGCTCCACTTTACAGTTCCTGACAACCCGTAATATGATTACCACAGCCTGATATTATCACTAGAAAAACTATTCTACGATTCTCAAATAGTTTGGAATCCATACTCCAAAAAAGAAACATTGTGAAAGCAATGAAAATTACGAGCGCGTATGACCTTCCCACATGACATCGTTCGCCGCTGGTGTTCTGTCATTTATTATTCATAAAAACACTCACAGTTTATATTTCTATTATTATATAACACTTATATATATCTACAGTCTTTATCCATAAGTTTCCTTCAGTAATAGTAGTTTATTTTCACTGTAGGCATTCAATTTCTCTTTCAGTAAAATACGTAACATTCATTTTCTCGTCCTGTATACTAGCATTCAGAGTAAATCTGTCACTTTCATTTCACTTTCATAACTCATAGTATTCATACATGCTAGAGTGAAACTTTCACTTTGATTACTCCTAGTATATATACTCGTATTCTTATATTACTACTCATTTACATTTCAATTTACATTCTCTATTTTATTTACACTGTGTTATGCAGTCACTTGCAGTAACTTATAAAACTATTTTCCACTGTTCACTTATATTTACATTCATTGCTTTCACTTGCTGTTTACACATTATTTACATTTCCACTTGCACTGTTTTACTCACCAGATAGATCGTAGTCACTGTCTATCATTTTCATTGACAAATTAGCCAGTTCCCGTTCCACAGCAGTCACTTACCCCTTTACCTCTTTCCACACGAGGTTTAGTAGGGGGTAGAGGTCACAGGGCCCTTTGCATGGGGCTAAAAAGCGACGGAATTGGGCAGGCGCGAATCCAACGTGCTTTCACCTTGAAAGACGACAGTAAACTGAATACAGTGTGGTGGCCTGCCTAGGGGAAATGCAATGCTGCCAATGTCAGCAGGGTGAAAGCTGCTAATATATACGCTATGAAATGATTGGCAGGAAATCTAGACAATACATAACAAATTAGGTAGTTCCAGGTGAATGTAAATATCACTTAGGCTTCTCCCTTCCTTTCTTATATATATTTTTACTACGAGAATATATTAACGGCATATTTCAAGGGGAAATAAACAGTGAAAATTAGCGAAGAGTGCACGTGAGGTGTTGTCAGGTGATAATTAGCCAATTCCAGGTGTATGGCACTATCAGTTACCTTATTTCTTTCTTGTATATAGTATTTGGTATAAGAATAGGGCATAGGGCTTATTTCAATGGATGAAATGAGTGGAAAATTCCAGGGAAGATTTACTTAACGTAGCATGGCCAGGCAGGCGAGAGGAGAGGGTAATGGAGGGGAGGTAGGGAGGGGAGTCAAGAACGTGGAGAAATGGCTAAATTGTCAACAATGGATGGGAGTACAGAGGAGATTAGGAGTGCTGACTAGTGTTGGACACTGGCAGTAATGATAGATGATACAAGCCACCACTTGAGAGCCCGGGTGAATTCAAAATAACACACTGGCAGTAATGATAGATGATACAAGCCACCACTTGAGAGCCCGGGTGAATTCAAAATAACACAATCACAAAAATGACACCCAGCGGTATGATCCCTTGCTCCCAAGCGTCACGAAAGTGACGCCCCGCGGTTAAGGGGTTAAACTGTCCCTGCCCCTGCCGGGATTCGAACCTAGGTCCATTAGGACTGCAGGCAACCTCTCTACTGATTCAGCCATCGCCGCCTTGACGCCTGTACAGCGGCTGATGAATTGTCTGTTTTATTTTACTTCCATCAGATGTTTTAACTTCTTACTCGCCAAAGGGAATCTTCCATTGTCCAAAATTATTTCTTTGAATCAGAACACTTAATACTGCATTGACTAGTGATACTAGCGGTGATAAGGTGGTGGAAGGTGTGAGAGTCGTGGCTATACTGGTATTAATAAAATTTCCAACACTGATAGTGCAGGTTGTGATTATAACAGTGGCAATGATTTAGTTGTTAACAGTTGTAATCCTATAATAGAAATGCTGCTAGGCCACACACACACACACAGGAGTACAGCAACATCGGTATTAGTCCTTTCAGGCAGTTATAGGACTGATTATAATGGACATACTTATTCTATGAGTGAAAGACAAAGATATGAAAGCAGTAAGCCTTCCCACTGACAATCAGATCTTCCAGTTGAAGTAAGCAGGAAATAGTGAAACTGACTACTGTGCACCGTAAAAAAAAAAAAAAAAAAATAATACCATGGAAACTTCACAAGAATGAATGAAAGGAAATCATATTCTCCCCAGTCTTAAGCTGAAAGGGAAAATATATCTTGTCAAAATTAGGCACAGTCACTATCAGTGGTCCTGTCATCTCTTTTCCCTTTCCTTTGACCTTGAAAATCAGTGTGATGAATCCACAGCAACTTACACTGATGATTTTGTTTGGCCAAGATCAGTAATTAGTGTCGATTACTGCAGATATTTGAAGTCCACTGAGAGGGAAGCTGAAGAAAAGGCAGGTCATATGATGCCAGCTACACATATTTATGTTGTTCTATAGTATTGTCCTTCATATTGTAAGATATAATTATACCCTGGCTCGCAACAGAGGCGAGTGTGATGTTTCTCCAATGTGTGTGTGTGTGTGTGTGTGTGTGTGTGTGAAAACAATTCAGACAGCTTTGATCTGATCTTAACCAAACTTGGTGAAAAGGTTGAAAGTCATCAAAGTGGATGAACAATAGGTCAATGATCAAGATTACATGTTGAAGTCAACTAAAACAGCATTGATCTAATTTAGACCAGACTTGATGGAAAGGTTTAGAGTTAAAAAAATCGAAGGCATTTAATTTTAACCCCCAAATGCCAGGCTATTTTTAACAGTCATCACCTCACTATGGGCATTTTCCCAGAAATTGCTTGTTTTTAAACCTTAATATCTCGGAAAGTATAGCACTTGAGGGAAACAAATTAAAGACCATATTACTCAACAACAATTCCTCTTGCGAATGAAAGTATCCCCAGGTTTGTAGGTCGTTGCGTTGATGAATAATGACGTGAGGAAGAGAACTAGTTTTTGGCATGAGAGCCAGACGTGTTAATGAGTCTGCCCGCTGTGCTGATTATGGCTTTGCTTTCAACGTGATAACTTCATTACTAGATAAACTAGACACTGTTGCATCCAAGGCATGCCTTTTGGCTCTATCACTGAGCCTTTTTCTAGTATCTTTGGAATGAGGCTTGGCAGGGGTGGATGATGGTATTGGCTACAGGCGGCACAGACAGAACCAGACAAATAGGAACCTGGTGACATCATTGTACACCTGGCAAAAGCACAGGACAGACTGACTCTCACCTGTGTGATATGGAGGGACTCCCTTCCCTTGGTGCTGAGATGAAATGGCAGCTGGTTCAAATGGTGGCGGGAAGACACTTGCGTGTATAGCTGCTTCCCGGCGGCCATGTAGCACCCCAATTATGATGTGTATAGCCGTTACCTGGTGGATAAGGGTTAAGAATAGTCAGTCAAAGTTCAAGGTCAGAGGTCAAGATCAGAGTTCAATCCGTGTGTCTGAGCGTGAACAAGATCTCTACAACAGTCTGTACTGAACCGTATATACAATATATATGAGGTCTGTCCAGAAAGTATATGACCTTAGACTCTAAAAAAAAGAATTAGCTAACCTGTTGAACTAGGGCACTAATCCCCTCAAAATATGCCCTTTCTGACTTCATCCACGTAACCCAGCATTCTTTCCACTTCCCGAAACATTTTTCAAAGTGCATATTTGGTATCTCCAGCAGGTGATCCATTGCATTCGCCATGATCTCTTCTCTCATTTCAAATCAGGTCCCTTCAGTGGAGTTCTGAGCTTGGGGGATAATCAAAGGTCACATGGAGCCACGTCTGGTGAGCAGAGAGCCTGCCAGACCTGAAAGCTGTTGTGCTTTGCCAAAAATTCCTGAATCAGTTGAGAAGAATGGGCAGGGGCGTTGTCATGGTGCAGCTTCCAACTTGCTGCTTTCCAAAGGTCTGGTCCCTTCTGCCAAACTGCTTCACACAGATGACGGATAATGTCGAGGAAGTAATGTTCATTGACAGTCTGACCTTCTGGTGCGTATTCATGATGCACAGCACTATGGTAGTTGAAAAAACTGTCAACATGCATTTCACCTTGCTGCAGACCCGTTGTACTTTTCTTGGCCAAGGCACCCCTGTATGTTTCCACTGGGACGACTGTGCGTTGGTTTCTGGGTTGTACCCATACACTCAAGTCTCATCTCCAGTGATAACAGTCTTCAGAAAGTCTGGATCGTGATTTGCACACTCCAACATGTCTTGAGAAACGTTCATCCACAGAGCTTGTTGTTCACATGAAAGGAACTTTGGAATGAACATGGTGGCAGATCTTTGCATGCCAAACTTATCCATTAAAATTTCGTGTGCTGATCCATCGCTAATCCAGTTTCATTAGCAATTTCTCTGACAATCAACCGACGATTTCCCATGACCAAATTGGACACTTTCTTCACATTTTCAGCATTCCTGCTTTTTGATGGCCTCCCAGGACGTGGATCACTCTCGACTGACATTCGGCCTTTTATGAAGCAATTGTGCCACTGCATGGCTTCATTCCCCCAAACTTGCAGAATCTTCCTGATAGCTTCAACTTAGGTATCACCTAGTTCTTGACAAATTTTGATGCAACAACGTTATTCAACTTTTTCGGTCATCGTGATGGGTGCAGGAATGCGATGAGTGTAAGGTACACAACCATGAACACAGGGTGACTGATGGCCACTGAGTCGCTCGTGGCGGCGGCATTGTTCACTCACGTGCATGAAGGTCCTGCACTGCGCTGCACAAAACCCCAGCCCTGTCCTCCAACTGGTTGGAGAGAAAAAAAATGAGGTTGGATACTTTCTGAACAGACCTCGTACACACACACACACACACACAAGTATATATATATATATATATATATATATATATATATATATATATATATATATATATATATATATATATATATATATATATATATATATACAGTCTATGTATCTGATTTGGACCAATTTGGTGGTTAAGGTTAAGGATCACTTGAGGGTTCACTGAGGATAACAGGTCAAAGATCAAGGTCACATGGCAAGGTAACTTAAACAGTTTTTGTTCTTTTTATGCCAAGCTTTGTGGAAGGGCTCAGAGTATGGCAAGAACGAAGGAATTCGATTTTAAAAACAGTCAAAGGTCAAGGTCAAAGTTAGACCCGCGTGTGTCGCTGTGGTCAAAATAACTACAACATTTTTATGATCTACATCAAACTTGGTGGATGAGTTGAGGATCCACAAATTGGCTGACCCATTGTTTATTGGCCTAATTGGTGAAAAGTTAAGGTTAAATGGCCAGGTCAATTGAAAACAATATTTATCCGATGTAGGTCAATCTTTGTTGGAGGGTTCAGGGTAAAGTAATTATGAAGGGAATCAATTTTGAAGAACAATCCATCAAAGATCAAGGTCACAAAGCAGAGTCAAATACTCGACCTTATGTCTCAAGTTTTGTTCTGTAATAACAACTTTGTGAAACACGCTCCAAAAGAAAAGTTTTTAAGGAACCCTTGCATGTTCTCTGTGTCCTCCCACCTCCCCCCACTAAAAAAATTTAGAAACCATCAAAGTTTGCCTTGTAGCTGTCAAAATAATAATAATAATAATAATAATAATAATAATAATAAAAAATCCGTCCGGTACATATAGACCCCTGGAAATGTCAACACCCTTATGGCATTGAGAGTAGTGATCCCTGGACATAAGACACAAACATACTCTCCCCTGACCCAAACGGCGACTGACCATGTAATCTTTGGCCAGCTTTAGTCAGGCCAGCTTTAGTCAGACCAGCTTTAGCCAGACCAGCTTTAGCCAGACCAGCTTTAGCCAGACCAGCTTTAGTCAGACCAGCTTTAGTCAGACAAGCTTTAATCAGACCAGCTTTAATCAGACCAACTTTAACCAGATCAGCTTTAGTCAGACCAGCTTTAGCCAGACCAGCTTTAGCCAGACCAGCTTTAGTCAGTCTAGCTTTAGCCAGACCAGCTTTAGCCAGACCAGCTTTAGTCAGACCAGCTTTAGCCAGACCAGCTTTAGTCAGACCAGCTTTAGTCAGACCAGCTTTAGCCAGACCAGCTTTAGTCAACACTGTGGCACTAAGGATGTCTTGAAGGAAAAAGAAAAACGCTTGATCGATACTAAATCCACCTCTCTCTCTCTCTCTCTCTCTCTCTCTCTCTCTCTCTCTCTCTCTCTCCCGTTTATCTATCTATCTATAGTATATACACCAGAGACAGAAAAGTGATTTGAGATGAACGGGAAACAGAAAACAGTGGGACAGGAAGGAGCGACACAGAAGGGTGACAGGTGGGAAGGAAAAAAATAGAGTGAGAGGAGAGGGTAGGATGGGAGAGGCAGTGAGGGGGTGGGGGTGAGGCAGTGAGGGGGTGGGGGTGAGGCAGTGAGGGGGTGGGGGAGAGGCAGTGAGGGGGTGGGGGTGAGGCAGCCTATATCTGTCAAGGGTGTCAATATCACAGGCCTGAGGCTGGCACCTGGTTTATATTTACGCCACTCTACTCCCCTCCTTCACCGCCACTCCTGCCCCCTCTTCATCTCTCTCTTCTCTCTCTCTCTGGACTGCCAGCACAAATGTAGTTTAAATACCAACTTCGCGAAGTATCTCGGATGGATACTTGACCTGAGGCGTTTCCACCATGATACATTAGGTAATTTCTTCACGTACCAGATCTGTAATATCTGTAATCGGGTTATTCGTAACCACCAGAGGTCGTTGACAGTTCCTCGTCAGAGCAGTTCAGAACTAGGTTAGATAAAGTTTTGTTGAGCGTCTTGAATGAGTCCTCCTTTCCTGCTAAATTCCATGACCTCCCCCCCCCACCACCATTTTTTTCCATGGGTTACATTTAGTTGTTTTTCTCTGACCGTTTTGGCAGGAGGTGAGGTGGGTGAGGAAAGCCTTCATCTTTGCAAAACGTTTGCCTCAGTATTACAATAACAGCATACCGGTATAGCAGACAGTTTCTTTCTTAGGACCTCATTGCTATGGGTCGTCGGACCTTTCGAGATACTACTTGTCCTTGTGGTCCCCCTTCTTTTTTCTCTTGTAATGGCCACATCTGGGCTATGCTGTGCAGTTCCGTTTGCTGACTCGAAAAGGTAATCGGGCGGCTTGAGGGAGTCCGGGCACTGGCCACTACACTGATCTCGTCCGTCAAACACATGGGGTCCCAGGGAAGGCTAGAAGCAGTGGACATCTTTTTGTTAGAGACTAGACATTTGCACGAACATCAACTTGATGGATTCAGATCCTTCATGGATTTGAAAACATCCATTAATTACATGTGTATACTCAGTTATATAGCCACTCGACGATGAAATCATGGGCAGAAGCTTGAATGGAAGTACACCCAGCAAGAGACATTTGTTAATTCCTCTCCAAACAAGATCAACAATATCTAGAACAGGCAACCATCAGACGTAGCACTTCCTCACCAAAGCAGTTCAGGACTTGTTTAGACAAAGTTCGGCTAGCTCTAATTTAATGGCAGATTGGATGTTTCTTCCTTCAAAATTTCTGTCCAGACTCTGTTCCTCCGGGTTAGGTGTATTGCCTTTCCGTGGCCGCAGTGTGTTTGAGAAGGTGGATGGGGAGAGTATCTTTGCTATACTCGTCCGTCACTATTAAAGTAGCAATGTGTACCTGGAAACTGCTTTCATGATACCTCTTTAGTAGGGGTCCTAAGACCTTTTGAGGTACTACTTGTCCTAGTATCACCTTGAAACTCTCTCTCTCTCTCTCTCTCTGTATTAATTTTTGTACACTGCCTCTGATTTCCTAATTCTTGTATCGTTTAATTTTCTCTTTCCGTTTCTTTCACCCTCTCACAGACCTTGTAACTGTTTCTACGCTCTCTCTCTCTCTCTCTCTCTCTCTCTCTCTCTCTCTCTCTCAGCTGTCTCCTCTATCCAAGCTTCCCTTCCCCGTCACCTCCTCTTCCACTCACGGTTCGCCATCCCATCATCGTCTATATCTTATCCTCATTCACTTTCTCATCTTTTTCACTCTCTGTCTCATTCTCCTTTCTTCCATGCTTTCCATCTTATCGTTTCTCTTCTCTTGTGTTTCCAGTCTTTTTCTCTTTCCTTTCTAGTCCCACTTTCTTGCTCTTCCCGTTATGTCATTCACTCTCTCACATCCTGTCTTTTTCCACGGTTTCTTGTCGCTTCTGTGTTTTCTTCCCCACTTTCTTATCTCTTTTACTTGCTTCCTATTCTTAGTCACCTCCTCTTTCACTCTTCCTTCTTCCTACCTCCTCTTTCACTCTTCCTTCTTCCTACCTTCTCTTTCACTCTTCCTTCTTCCTACCTTCTCTTTCACTCTTCCTTCTTCCTACCTTCTCTTTCACTCTTCCGGCTTCCTACCTTCACTTTCTCTCTCCCTTCTTCCTACCTCCTCTCCTCTCATTCCCACTCTTCACTCCCTCCTTCACCTCCTTTATTCTCCCTCTTTACCTCCTTCCCATTCTCCCCTTACTCACCTCTCGTCTCCTCCCCCCCCTTTTCTTTCTCCCTCCCCTATTCTTCCTTTCACCTCTCCTCCTTCCCCTTTCTCTCCATAGCCCCCCCCCCTTCCACTCCACAGACTACATAAATCTACCCAAGTGGCTACTTTTCACCCCCCTTTCCCCCCGCTCTCTCTCTCTCTCTCTCTCTCTTCAAGCCTACCTTAATTTCTCTTACCTCTTTCTCCTTTCAAAGCAAGCCTTCATCTTCTTCACTGCTCTAAATTCTCCTCCTCCTCCTCCTCCTCCTCCTCCTCCTCCTCTCTCTCTCTCTCTCTCTCTCTCTCTCTCTCTCTCTCTCTCTCTCTCTCTCTCTCCGTTAATTAAATCACTCTCATCTTTTTCTTGACATCTCATCTTCCTCTCACACAGTCACTGATTCTTTCTGTCACTATCATTTTTCCTATCTTTTTTGTCATCTATTGCCATGTTAATGTAAATTGTTCCTATTTTCTTCCTACTGATATTCATTCTTTTTATTCATTCTTTTTATTCGTCCTCTTAATGTTTTTTTATTTCCATTTTCTTCTACAGTATATACATGTATGTCTTCAGTTATCTCCCATTTTTTTCTCTCCGACAAGAATAATACGTTTTCACCCCTGTTAGTATGTTTTCACCCCTGTTTGTTAGTTTGTCTGTCAGCAGGATTACTGAAAAACTAAAGGAGAGATTTGGACCAAATTCGGTGGGAAGATAGCCCATGTGCCAGGGAACAACTGATTAACTTTTGGGACCGAGGATTGTTAGTTTGTCTCTCTGTCAGCAGGATTACTCAAAATCTAAAAGAGAGATTTGGACCAGAATTGGTGGGTATATAGCCAATGCCCCAGAGAATAATCGGTTAACTTTTGGGACCGAAGCTTGTTAATTTATGTCTGTCAGCAGGATTACTCAAAATCTAAAACAGAGATTTGGACCAGAATTGGTGGGTATACAGCCAATGCCCCAGAGAATAATTGGTTAACTTTTGGGACCGATCGGGATCGTTTTGCAAATTCTGGATCCGGAAAACACTTTCCTACGAAACCCAAATCAGTGATGAGAAAACCTAACCCATTATGAAGAGTGGTTTGGAAATTACGTTGCCCTTGACGGATAGATGCGCTCCACTGAGTGCCCTTCTGGTTTCATTTGTATTGTTCTGGTCTGATGCCAATATTATTTACCTCCACCAGCAGGTATATTATTTACCTCCACCAGCAGGTATATGTTTTGGCTGCGTTGGTGCCCTTCTGGTTTCATTTGTATTGTTCTGGTCTGATGCCAATATTATTTACCTCCACCAGCAGGTATATGTTTTGGCCGCGTTGGTTGGTTTGTCTGTCTGTCCGTCTGTCTGTTGGCTGGATTACTCAAAAGTTATGAACGGATTTTGCTGTTTTTTTTTTTTTTTTTTTTTTTTTTTTTTTTTAGAGGGGTAGGGTATGGCCCAGTAAACAATCAATTAGATTTTGGTTGTGATCCGGAACTGTTTGTTTGTTTGTTCACACCATATTTCCAAAAGTTTATTATGAATTTCAATGAAAGTCAGTGGATGGGTGGGTCGTGGCCCAAGAAAGAATTGATTAAATTTTGGTGGCGGATCCGGATCCGGATTTGGATCAGAATCTCCAAAAGTTCTCAATGAATTTCAATGATATTTTGTGGAAGGGTGGGCCATGGAGCAAGAAAGAATTCTTTAAGTTTTGCAGAGGATCCGGATTCGGATTCTACTGCACAGCATCTCCAAAAGCTCACAATAAATTTCAATGAAATTTTGTGGAAGGGTGGGCCATGGAGCAAGAAATAATTGATTAAATTTGGGGCGGACCTGGATCCGGATCCGGCAATGTGGAGGTATGCCTCCCTGAGGGTTTTGTAGTTTTTGATAAGATTATGACTGGTTACCTACCTGCTTTTTCTTCATCTTAGAACGCTCTCTCTCTCTCTCTCTCTCTCTCTCTCTCTCTCTCTCTCAAATCTGCTTGCCCTTATTGAATTTCCTTTTCCCGTATTTCCTTCATCCTTCCATCTACCTCGCCTAACCTCCTCCAAGAATTCTCTATTTCTCGCATCTCTTACATTTTCTCCTCTTTCCTCCTTCCCTCATGTCGGGCTGTTTTCCCTCCTGTTGCTGCTTTCATTCTTTCCCTCCACATCAAACATTCTTATTTCCTCCCATCTAATCTTCACTTTCATTTTTGTCTTCAGAATTTATTCTTTTATGAAAAAAAGAAACAACCAAGGCCAGCTTAAAAAAAGAAAAGGCCTTGTCTAGAGAACTCTATACATAAGGCAGCCAAAACCAAGGTCCGTTTGTTTCAAGATGCCTGGACACACTGCATGTTAAAGACTCAAGATCGTAGGCAGAACGAAATAAAAAATTCAGGACAACAAGAGTAGAAAAACAGCATACACGAGGGACTGGGAGTACTGTACAACTGCTGATTACTGAAACTACTAACTCACTGCTTATTTGGTTGTATTTTTTTATGTACGGAAGAAGGAACCAAAGGCCTGAGGCCCGAAAGATTGTTCCCTCTAAGAAAGAATAAAAACAAAATAACAGAAAGCCAAATTCAAGATCCGATCATTTCAAGATGTCTGGACACATTGCGTTAAAAAGACAGGAGGTCATAGACAGAAGGAAATACAGATAAGGAAGACAGTTCTAGAGTTATCCTGTTGCTTATATGAAGGACTGGGTGTAACGGTTAACTTCTGCATTACAGAGTTCGACAGAAAAGAGATGAGAGTTTGCTATCAGACGGGTACTACGCGCCCACAGTAGTGGTGGAGGGACGCAAGCAGACAGTTTAGAGGAGCTGTGACCACTGAAATAGCGGTAGAAAAGAGAAGATGCAACAGTGCGGGGAAGAGACAGAGGTTGAAGGGAACCAGTAACAGGAGGAGACTTAATGAGACGAAAAGCCTTTGACTCCACCTTGTTGACAAGAGCTATATATGGGGAGCCTCCCCACACATGACAGCTGTATTCTATTCAGGGGCGAATAAAACCCCTGTATAAAGTCAACAATTGTGTGGGGGTAAAGAAGGACCAGAGTCGGCTTGACACACCTAATGCCTTGGAGACGTTTTTTTTTTTTTTTTTACAACAAAAGTAGTATGATCTTCCCAAGATAAATCCTGTGAGAATAAAATCCCAAGAATGTTCCAAGACGATGCAGGATTAAGTTGGATATTGCAGGATACTCCTGCGGAGAATTTTGATGTGTTGAAAGATTTAAGAATAGTTTTTGATGCATTAAAAACAAGATTACTTTTACCCCAATCAGAAATATGAGCCAAGTCAGACATTAATTATGCCATAGCCTCATCCTGTGTTTGTTGATGTGACAGCTGAGATGGACGGTGCGAGAAGCAAATGGAAAGGAAAAGGGTGTAATCATCAGTGTACGAGAGGACAGGGTTGGATGTACAGCTTAGAATAGAAGGAAGAGACTAATAGAACTATGGTACTAGAAAGGAAGTAGAGATGACACATATAAAAGCATAGAAACCGCAAGAGAGCAGTTTGGAAATCACAGATTTAAGTCAGACTAGATCGAAAGCCTTTGAGATGTCAAGTGCAATGGCAAAGCTTTCGCCAAAGTCCCAGTGGAGCATCTCTGGCAGAACCCATACTGGCGATCATAAAGAAGGTTCTGATGGGAAAGGTGCTTTAAATTTTTTGCTAGAGAATAGTTCCAATTTGGGTCAGGCTGTAGGAGAGTAAACTTCCAGCAAGAACGAAAGGTACAAGTTGACAGACAAAGGCGAAAGAGTTTACCTAGGCAGGGTGTGAGCACAGAAGCACAGTTCTTGAGGACAACAAGAGGGACCTCATCAAACCTATGTGCCTTGCTAGTAATGAGGCCAGTAAGGGTAGAAAGTAATGAACTGAAAAAATATTTATTGTCGGCCATGAGGAAGTCAGAGGGGGGCCGTGACGGAAGCACAGCACCGGAATCGTCTACGATGGAACTGGAAGAAAAGTCTGAGCAAAGAGTTCTGCTTTTCAGTAGAATAAACGTATACAGGACCACCACAGTGGAAAAGGGAAAAAGGATGAAGTTGTTAGAAAAGCTTTTGGCAAAGTACCAGAATGAGCAGGAACAGCCTGAGTGGCAGAGTTCGAAGCATTTAATACGAATGAATTTATTCTTAGTAGAGGGGAGAACAGACTTAACACGGTTCAAGGCAGAGACATAAAAGGGATGAGATTCAGGGATGGGTTGGCTCTGGTAGGCTACCTTTTGTAGGCCTTCTTTTTGTTGCAGGCAGCATTAGAACAAGCGTCAATAAACATTTTTTTATTATTATTATTAGCTACAAGATAAGAGAAAGGAATGAATGCTTCCATGACCAAGAGAATAACATCAGTAATGCGTGATACACACTCAGATGACTCTTGGTCATGGGGGCAATAATCATTCCAGGGAAAATTAAAGCAGTACTGCCTGAGGGCCTCCCAATCAGCAGCTCCAGAGTACCACAACTGCCGCTTCTTGGGCGGGACCACAGGCCTTATTGGAGTGGTAGGTCAGGTTAAGACGATAAGGTTGTAATCGGAGGAGGCCAATAGAGAGAACAGATGAACAAAGAGAACACAAGAATTAGCTGTAAGACAGAGGTCAGGTATGTTGGAACTCTCTCCAAGGCGGTCAGGGATAAATGCATGGTGCTGTACAAGCTGTTCTAGGTTATTAAGGATAGAAAAGATGTAGGCTTGTTCACCAGGTGGATTAGTGAATGGCGATGAGAGCCAAAGGTGGTGGTGAACACTGAATTCACCGAAAATGGAATTTTCAGAGAAAGGAAAAATTGAAAAGATGTGTTTCATCTTAGAAGGAAGAGAATCAAAGAATCTTCATAGTAGACAGCGAACCCAGAAGCCGAGAATATAGCAGATTCAAGTTCAGGAACACGAGAGCAAGATATGTTATTGCGTACACACACACAACAGCAACCCTTAGTTTTGAAATGGGTATAGAGAAAGTACGACCATACGGAGAAGGGTTTGCTGTCAGACGTCTCGGACATAGGGAGAAGGGTTTGCTGTCAGACGTCTCGGACATACGGAGAAGGGTTTGCTGTCAGACGTCTCGGACATACGGAGAAGGGTTTGCTGTCAGACGTCTCGGACATACGGAGAAGGGTTTGCTGTCAGAGTCTCGGACATACGAAGAAGGGTTTGCTGTCAGGCGTCTCGGACATACGAAGAAGGGTTTGCTGTCAGACATCGCGGACATACGGAGAAGGGTTTGCTGTCAGAGTCTCGGACATACGAAGAAGGGTTTGCTGTCAGACGTCTCGGACATACGGAGAAGGGTTTGCTGTCAGAAGTCTCGGACATACGGAGAAGGGTTTGCTGTCACACGTCTCGGACATACGGAGAAGGGTTTGCTGCCACACTTCTCGGACATACGGAGAAGGGTTTGCTGTCACACGTCTCGGACATACGGAGAAGGGTTTGCTGTCAGACGTCTCGGACATACGGAGAAGGGTTTGCTGTCACACGTCTCGGACATACGGAGAAGGGTTTGCTGTCAGACGTCTCGGACATACGAAGAAGGGTTTGCTGTCAGACGTCTCAGACATACGGAGAAGGGTTTGCTGTCAGAGTCTCGGACATACGAAGAAGGGTTTGCTGTCAGACGTCTCGGACATACGGAGAAGGGTTTGCTGTCAGACGTCTCGGACATACGGAGAAGGGTTTGCTGTCACACGTCTCGGACATACGGAGAAGGGTTTGCTGTCACACGTCTCGGACATACGGAGAAAGGTTTGCTGTCACACGTCTCGGACATACGGAGAAGGGTTTGCTGTCACACGTCTCGGACATACGGAGAAGGGTTTGCTGCCACACGTCTCGGACATACGGAGAAGGGTTTGCTGTCACACGTCTCGGACATACGGAGAAGGGTTTGCTGTCAGACGTCTCGGACATATGGAGAAGGGTTTGCTGTCACACGTCTCGGACATACGGAGAAGGGTTTGCTGTCACACGTCTCGGACATACGGAGAAGGGTTTGCTGTCAGACGTCTCGGACATACGGGGAAGGGTTTGCTGTCAGACGTCTCGGACATACGGAGAAGGGTTTGCTGTCAGAGTCTCGGACATACGGAGAAGGGTTTGCTGTCAGACGTCTCGGACATACGGAGAAGGGTTTGCTGTCAGACGTCTCAGACATACGGAGAAGGGTTTGCTGTCACACGTCTCGGACATACGGAGAAGGGTTTGCTGTCACACGTCTCGGACATACGGAGAAGGGTTTGCTGTCACACGTCTCGGACAGCAGAGTTTTAGTAAGGCAGAGAAAGTGAGGTTTAGAGGAAGAGAACTGGTGTTCAACAGAGAAAATCAGAGGAAAAGCCATGAATGTTGCAGAAATTAATAAAGTGTGAGTCAGACAATGGTTCTGTGTATCTCACTTGGTCGTCACAAGGACAGGGGCGGATGTGGGGGCTTTTATGCCCCCCCTCCCTGCCCCCGGGAATCCGAGACTGGGTGTTGAGACGCCATTTTTACCATAGAACAGATAGTGTGGTGTGTAATGTGCATGTAGGTTGGTGTTGACAGTTAAGAGGAAACTGTATTGATGAGCATGCTGGCCTACTCTCTGTGTTACTGAAACACTGAAAAAGTCCAACAAAAAGGGATGATCAGAAGCTAGTCCCGAGGAGTGATAACGGGACTTCCAGCCCTCCCTGTCAGTAGCTTTCCATCCACCTTGGGAGTACCGCCCTGTTCGACTGGTGTTACAATTCTACTCCCTGTAATAATTATTCTACCCTGGCATAATAAAATGTAGGATTTATAAATACATTTCTTACGAACTGGTGCTTCTAACTGACCGACATATAAATTGCCTATACTTAAAACAATGATTCAAAGATGCTATGTGCTGCCAACCCCAACAGTGGCAGTGTGGTAGATTTAGTTGTCTGCAGCTGTACGTCTTTCCCTCTCATTACTCTTCTCTTTTTATCTCCATATACCTTTTGTCCTCTCTACTCACTTCTCTTTGTCAGGATTCACTCTCTATGGTCACTTTTTTCCCTCGTTGTCTGCTTCCTTTCCTGTTTTCAAAACTCCGAATTTATTCCCGCGTCTCTTTCATTGCATCCCATCCTTTGTCTCCCATCCTCCTTCGTCCTCCCACCTTCCTTCCCCTCTTCTTTCTCCTTATCCTTATCATCATCATCATCATCATCATCATCACCACTGTCATCATCATCATCATCATCACTATCACATCAGCACCATTAATTAGCTCACTGTCGTTCCTCTAGTCTCCCGGCCTCTTCATTTCATTAAGTCTTTCATCCCTTTTGATACCTTCATCAATGGCCCCTTCCTTCTTCTCTTCTTCCCTCCCTTTTCCTTGCATTCTTCACTCATCTCCCTCTCTCTGACTTCCGGTTCTTACCCCCATTCCTCCATGTCTCCCTAATTCCTCCCTCCCTCTGTGCCTCCTTCACTCCTCCTTCCCTCCATACCTCACTGACTCTTGCCTCCCTCTTCCCCTACATCCCTGGCAACGTCCTCTCCCATCCTGCCCATGCTTCACTTTGTGTCCTTGTATTCTTCTTCCTGATTCCTCTCTTTCGCCTGTGCACAATTTCTCCCATTACAGCCACTATGTGCCTCAACTCTCCGTCTCTGTCTTCCTGTTTCATTAAACTGGTGATCCTTCTCTTTTAACGTGCCCCTGCATGTCCCGCTGACCCTGTCACTGCTTCTCCCCCTGCACCTGTCCTGCTCTTACCCCTGCCCTTACCCTGCCTCTGCTCTTGCACCTCCCCTTGCCCTGCCCCTGCTCTTACCCTGCCATTACCCTGCCTCTGCTCTTGCACCTCCCCTTGCCCTGCCCCTGCTCTTACCCTGCCACTACCCCTGTCTTGGTTCAGCCCCTGCTCTTGCCCTTACCCCTGTCTTTGTCCCTCTTTTTATCTTTGCCTCTGCCCTACTCTTGTTCCTGTTCTTGTCGTTACCCGTGCCTGTTCCTGCGAACTTGCCCCTTTCCCTGCCCTGCCGCTGCTTCAGACCCTGCCCCTGCCCCTGCTGTGACTTGGCGTCACCATGGAAATACAACCACATTCATCCTGACTCTACCCCTCTTCTCACCCCTCCCTCACTTCTCCCTCCCTCATGCCTAACACTTTCTCGCTCCTCATCTCTCACCAAACACATCCAGAGCCCCTCTCAACTCTCCGATTCATCCCTCTAACCCCTCACCCTCCTTGCCAGTGAATGATGTCACCTAATGTGGGTGACAAACTTGGTGATTTACTTGGGTAATAAACACATGAATACAGACATACATACAGGACGTGGCAGGTCTATCTATCTATCTATATACCTAGGCTGCTTCCCCCAAGGAAAGGGAGGTAGCCGAGACAGGACGACTCACTCTCCATTTACTCATCCATTCAAACACATTCATTCGCATCTTAGCTCCAAAGGGGAGAACGGACAGATCCTCACCGCATCACACCGCACAAGGGTCAACTGCGCAATGCAATCAGTGACATCCGCAGCAGGGCCCGACAGCAGAACTGGTTTACCCCTGCCACATCATAACAGATCCATCCCCTTACCCGCACCTGACCTGACTAGCTGATCAGACCAAATGCGGGAGAATATCCCCTCAGGGCTGCGTCATCACTTATTCATTCACAATTTCTCTCCATTTATTTCTGTCACGCACAGCCACTCTTCCTTGCTCAACAGACATCCCTCTCGCATCCAGCGCTCTCTTCACACTGTCCATCCATCCTATTCGTGGTCTTCCTCTCAGCCTTACACCTCTCACATCAGATCTAGTTATCTTTTTCACCAATCGCTCATTATCCATTCTCTCCATATGCCCAAACCATTGCAACACCCTCTGCTCAACTCTACCAGCCATCTCCCGAACAACTCCAGTTCTTCTTCGCACTTCATCATTTCGCACTCGATCCATACGCGTCACTCCACACATACTCCTCAGACATCTCATCTCCATTACATTCAAACTTTTCCTCTCTGCTACACCCATATTCCATGTTTCAGCCCCATATAATGCAGTCGGTACCACAACACCCTCATACAGCCTTCTCTTTACATCCATTCTAAGCGAACGACATTTAAACACTTTTTTCATTCCTCCCAGCACCTTTCCTACTTCATTTATTCTAAACTTCACTTCTGCATCTATTCTTCCATCCACAGCAACATGTGACCCTAGATATTTAAAACAATCTACCTCCTCAAGCAACTCACCATTCAAAACTATATTCATCCCCCTACCATCTATCAACCTCGTACACTTCATCACTTTACTCTTATTCTCATTTACTTTCAATTTCCTCCTTTCACACACCCTTCCAAACTCCTCTACCAACTGTCTCAATCTCTCCTCTGAATCAGTCACCAGTGCAGTATCATCTGCAAACAGCAGCTGCTTCAGATTCCACTCTCCTCCATCAACATTTACCAGACTCAGACCACCTAAAACTCTTGCATTCACCTCCCTTACAACACCATCCATGTAAATGTTAACCAAGGCGACATCACACATCCCTGTCGCAGCCCCACTCTCACGGGAAACCAATCACTCACAGCATTTCCCACTCTTACACACGCTCTACTATTTACATAAAAACTTTTCACCCCTTTTAGTAACCTACCATCAAGTCCATACAATCTTAAAACAGTCCACAAAGCCTCCCTATCAATTCTATCATAAGCTTTCTCTAAATCCATAAATGCCCAAAACACATCCACACGTGGCAGGTACGAAATTCAAATGAAATTTTCATAGTGAAATAATATTTATATTACGACCTATGGTGCGATTCACAGTCACTTTTCAGTTGCATGAAACATAATTTCATAAATACAGCAGTTCATGCTTAGAATACAGAATGTATTAAATATCTCTGGAATATTTGTACGAAATTATTATGGTATTATGCAGTTTTGTGTGAAAGTAGTCCATTGAACACTAATCTGGTGACGTATTTATTGGCATATTCCTCCTACGTCCAGATAGTTTTTTTTTTTTTTTCCAGCCTAAGGAGACTAAGTGATGTGAAGGGGTAAATGAAGGCCAAATGTAACCCCTTCAGTCCGATGATTATCTCCTTAGGTAAAAAAAAAAAAAACCGTTCGTAGACAGCACCAATTAAACAAAATGACATCCACCTAAAAGAGTCACGAGTTTATGCTTTGGTTACACATTTCCACCATATACTTGTGCAACATTTGAAACGATACAGCATTATATTTCATCACGGCAACACCTGACTGAAAGTAAGAGATTGTGTTACCTGGTGCATACCACCTTGGGATGCATGATGGAGCTGTGGTGGTCTAAGTGGGTCAACATCATCAACTTCGTGTTATTAACCCATCACCAGAATACTTGCATGATGCCGACATGCCCTCACTCACGCCAGCATCTTCTCTAGTACTGTCACACGCACACCCTCACTACACCATACCACCCTCTCCTACCCAACACCCTCACACACCAAACACCCTCACACACCCAATATCCTCACACACCCAACACCCACACACACCCAACACCCTCACACACCCAACACCCTCACACACCCAAAACCCTCACACACCCAGCACCCTCACACACCCAGCACCCTCACACACCCAGCACCCTCACAACACCACACCACCCTCACACACCCAACACCCACACACACCCAACACCCTCACACACCCAATATCCTCACACACCCAACACCCTCACACATCCAACACCCTCACACACCCAATATCCTCACACACCCAACACCCTCACACACCCAACACCCTCACACATCCAACACCCTCACACACCCAACACCCTCACACACCCAATATCCTCACACACCCAACACCCTCACACACCCAACACCCTCACACACCCAACACCCTCACACACCCAACACCCTCACACACCCAACACCCTCGCACACCCAATATCCTCACACACCCAATATCCTCACACACCCAACACCCTCGCACACCCAACACCCTCACACACTTAACACTCTCACACACCCAGCACCCTCACAACACCACACCACCCTCACACACCCAACACCCTCACACACCCAACACCCTCACAACACCACACCACCCTCACACACCCAACACCCTCACACACCCAGCACCCTCACACACCCAACACCACCCTCACACACCCAACACCCTCACACACCCAACACGGTCACACATCTGACACCCTCACACACCCAACACCCTTACACACCCAACACCCTCACACACCCAACACCCTAACACACCCAACACCCTCACAACACCACACCACCCTCACACACCCAACACCCTCACAACACCACACCACTCTCACACACCCAACACCCTCACAACACCACACCACCCTCACACACCCAACACGGTCACACATCTGACACCCTCACACACCCAACACCCTCACAAACCCAACACCCTCACACATCCAACACCCCCACACACCCAACACCCTCACACACCCAACACCCTTACACACCCAACACCCTTACACACCCAACACCCTCACACACCCCACCCTTACCTTAACGCACCCGTCCCACCATCACACACTTACATGTTCACTTTCCCCACACTAACGAACCTGACTCATCCACACCGTACCCTTTCACACACAACACCCTTACCAGCCACACCCACACACACTGAACACCCTTAGGCACCCACACGCACTCAGCACACCATCAACGCCCTCTCTCATATACAACTTATCTGATATTTGACTGACTGATACACCCCTGCCGTTCGGGTCATCTCTGTGCTGACATTTTGATACGATGTTCAGTGTAATTCTGGAGTCAAAGATTAATGCTTAACACTTCTGTGGGTCAGGTTCGTAACATCTCTTCCTTAGCGATTTGTTCCACCTATTAAACCTCAATAACCTCATGTATATTCCATGTCCATAATGATATATATGTAACACAGGAGAATGTCTAGGTTTAATATGAAAAATTAATAGATAAGGAACAAAGCCTCCTATGCCACTCAAAATACAGACCATAATTATATTCACCAAGTTTGTCAATTTCACGAAGTTGTGGGAAAGGAATTCAACGAAAAGTTTTTAAGGCTGTTATAACTCATTCACCTGGAGAATGTCCTTTTGGTTTTATTCTCCTGCCGTCTGTTTGTTTGTCTTTGTCTGTCTGTGTGTGTCTGTCTCTCTGTCTGTTTATCTAGCTCTCTCCTGACCCTTTACTCAGCACTGGATAGATTTTTGCTTTTAACTAGAAGGGTTAAATACAGCCATTATTAACAACGTCACTGCCAGAGAACTCATAGGCTTAAGTAATCATCTGGTTTGTGGATTTCGTGTAGTCGTTGCTGAAGAATTAATCTGTGTGTGTGTGTGTGTGTGTGTGTGTGTGTGTGTTTAGTAACCGTGTGTGATGTGTTGCAGGTGCCATGAACTTCTGGACGCTGGCCATCGTGGCGGTGGGTACGGCCTTCATCCTTACTGTCGCCGTCTCCATTTACCTCATATGGTGCGTACATCCATGCCTCCACGCACTCTGTCACACACACGCACTCTATCACACACACGCACTCTATCACACACTCACACACTACCTCGTTCACTCATCATTTCTTCTTCACTCACACTTCCCACACCATCACTTATACTCTCGACATACTCACACATATCTACCTCACACTCTCCACACATCACCTCTGCATCTGTCATACTCACGTCTTATCATCTCTGCCTCACATTCTCCTCACATTCACTCTATGACGTCTGCTTCATTTCCACTCACTATATATTACCCCATCGTTCTCCTCTGCATCCCTCACGTTCCCCACATATACACTGGCTGCCTCACGTTCCCCCCACATGCTCTCTCTCTCTCTCTCTCTCTCTCTCTCTCTCCAAGTCTTATGCACACCCAGATCCAGACGTCACTAATGCGCACACAGGCAACAAACAAAGAGGCAAGTACACACACACACACACACACAAACACACACACACACACACACACACACTCATCTGCTCTCACCAGGTGCATCGCGTGTTACGTTGTTTCTTTACTTATTCATGAAACTGCTTTAAATCAGCGTCAAGTCAAGCAGTCACAGTAGTCAATGAGGAATACAGAACGTGAAGAAGTAATGTTTATAGTGGCAGGAAAGAATATACACTTTTTGACGCATTCTACTATTAGAGCAATATCAAAGTAATTTATAGTAGTAGGAAGGTAAGTTGATGACGATGGTGGTGATAGTGTTGGATATATTGCATTTATTATTACCTGTTTCTATTTTGATGTTAATAAGAGATAATTAGACTTGGTTAACGATGACTGTGTTGATGATAATGATGATGAAGACGATAAAAATGATGCTGCTATTACTACTACCACTACTAACAATATTGATATACAGCACTGCGTTTGCCCTCATGTTTAACGCTGTGTGCTTTGTGTTTCGCCCACAGCCAGACGCGACTGGAGCGCCCCCTGGCAGTGCGTCCCCACCAGCGGACCGTGCGACACATCAGCCAGGGACCAGACCTGTACCCCCGACCCCTGCCCCTGCCCCTGCCACACCACTACCACCACACACCACCACTACACCACCTACACCACTGAGGCCACACCTGTACACCGCTCGCTGGTGCAGTGGTAACGTTCTCGCTTGCCAACTGGTGGACGGGAGTTCGCGCCTCGCTCAGGTTGCGAAAAGTTTCACTGACGAAGTGGGTGGTTACTGTCCCCCTTGAGCAAGGGGACGGGTGTGTGCGTGTGTGAAGGTCACAGCCTTGCCCTTAGATCGGACTATATGAGCTCTCAGCTCCCTTCCGGGAGGGTAAAAGCTGACGATCACGACCATCAAGTGATCCTGACTGACCCGGTGAATTACACCACCACTACACCACTGAGGCCACACCTGTATCCCCGACCCCTACCCCTGCCCCTGCCACACCACTACCACCACACACCACCACTACACCACTGAGGCCACACCTGTACCCCCGACCCCTGCCCCTGCCCCTGCCACACCACTACCACCACACACCACCACTACACCACCTACACCACTGAGGCATCTGTACCCCCGACCCCTGCCCCTGCCCCTGCCACACCACTACCACCACACACCATCACTACACCACCTACACCACTGAGGCCACACCTGTACCCCGACCCCTGCCCCTGCCCATGCCACACCACTACCACCACACACCACCACTACACCACCTACACCACTGAGGCCACACCTGTACCCCCGACCCCTGCCCCTGCCACACCACTACCACCACACACCACCACTACACCACTTACACCACTGAGGCATCTGTACCCCCGACCCCTGCCCCTGCTACACCACTACCACCACACACCACCACACCACCACCTACACCACTGAGGCATCTGTACCCCCGACCCCTGCCCCTGCCACACCACTACCACCAACACCACCACACCACCACCTACACCACTGAGGCCACACCTGTACCCCCGACCCCTGCCCCTGCCCCTGTCACACCACTACCACCACACACCACCACTACACCACCTACACCACTGAGGCATCAGTACCCCCGACCCCTGCCCCTGCCCCTGCCCCTGCCACACCACTTCCACCACACACCACCACTACACCACCTACACCACTGAGGCCACACCTCTTCCCCCGTCCCCTGCCCCTGCCACACCACTACCACCACACACCACCACTACACCACCTACACCACTGAGGCCACACCTGTACCCCCGACCCCTGCCCCTGCCACACCACTACCACCACACACCACCACTACACCACCTACACCACTGAGGCATCAGTACCCCCGACCCCAGCCCCAGCCCCAGCCCCCTGCCACACCACTTCCACCACACACCACCACTACACCACCTACACCACTGAGGCCACACCTGTACCCCCGACCCCTGCCCCTGCCACACCACTACCACCACACACCACCACTACACCACCTACACCACTGAGGCCACACCTGTACCCCCGACCCCTGCCCCTGCCAGACCACTACAACCACCCACCACCCCTCCTCCACCTACTACACTTATGTATCTGTTACCCCTTCCCCTGCCCCTGCCCCTGCCACACCACTACCACCACACACCACCACTACACCACCTACACCACTGAGGCATCTGTACCCCCGACCCCTGCCCCTGCCCCTGCCACACCACTACCACCACACAAGGATATCAAATGACATACTAAACTTAGAGGAATACAATATATGGAGAAGAGACAGATATTTAAAAAAGGAGGAGGAATTATAATATTAACTAAGAAAAATCTAAAAGTCAAGGAAATAAAACTAGATATACCATCACAAGTAGAACTGATTGCAGTAGAGATCGACATATCTGAAGGTAAAGTAATTGTAGCCAATTTGTACATGCCACCCAGATCAAACACATGGGAAAGAGACGAATATGAGGACCTGGCAGAGAGTACAATTCAGAGTATAAGATCATTGCTACATAAACTGGAAGAGAAATCGGAAAGAATTATACTAACTGGGGACTTCAATACAAATATTAATTGGAATACTCTAGATATAAATAGCCAAGAAAGCTGTTGGGACTAAAAGCTCCTGGATCTCGTACAAGAGTTTTTCTTAACGCAACATGTGAGGGAAACCACCAGAAAAAGAGGACTTGATGTACCTTCAGTGCTAGATCTAATATTTACAAGGCAAGAAAATGATATTGACAGTTTAATATATCACCCTCCACTCGGCAAAAGCGATCATGCAGTACTAAATCATAACTTCAGGATAGCATATGACATAGTTAACAGCAATGATAGTTACAAAAAGAGCCTAAACTATAAAAAGGGAAATTATCAAGACCTAAAGAAGTATTTCTTAGAAGTTGATTGGGAAAATGAGCTTAGAGGACAAGATTTAAATGCTGTATATAAAAAATTTTGTGAATTTTATGAAATAGGAGTCCAGAAGTACATCCCACAGCACAAAGAAGCAGATAAGAAAATACAGAAATGGTTCAATACAGAACGTAAAAAATCAAAAGAAAGAAGAGATTTGTTGTGGAATAGATACAGAAGACACAATAGTGAAAGGGCGTATAATAATTACAAACAGGCAAGAAACGACTATACAAGAATAAGGAGGGAAGCCCAAAAACAGTTTGAGGAGGATATAATAAATAAAAGTAGTGATCAACCAAAGCTGTTTTACAGCTATATCAGAAGCAAAACCAAAGTAAAAGATATAATACAATCCATTACGGACGAGGGAATCACTTATACACAAGAGAAAGATATTTGTGAAGCACTAAATAAGAATTTCCAATTAGTTTTTACAGAAGAAAAAATTTTGAGAGGGACTATGTGGAACACACATGTCCACACATACTACCAGATATACAAATAGCAGAAAAAGTAATACAGGAGGAGTTAAGTAGATTAGACAGAGGAAAAGCAAGTGGTCCTGATGAAATTTCATGTTGGGTATTACGAGAATGTGCAAAGGAGTTAAGTAAACCATTATTTTTAATTTTCAAGAAATCCTTGAGTCAAGGTAAACTACCTGATATTTGGAAAAAAGCAAATATTGTCCCCCTATTCAAGAAAGGAAATAGACAAAATCCACTCAACTATCGACCAGTATCACTGACCAGTGTTGTAAGCAAGGTATTAGAAAAACTTATAAGAAAAGCTTGGGTAAATCATCTAGAAGAACACAGTATGATAACAGAAAGACAGTTTGGTTTCAGAAAAGGAAAATCATGTGTTACTAATCTGTTGAGCTACTATGACAGAGTAACAAACACAATACAGGAAAGGGAAGGATTGGTGGACAGTATCTATTTAGATTTCAAGAAAGCTTTTGACACAGTACCACACCAAAGACTTTTATGGAAACCGTACCATCAAGGAGGAATTCGAGGCAAACTGTTTTGTTGGATGCAAGACTTTCTCATAAAAAGAGAAATGAGGACAGTACTAAGAGGAAACTACTCATCATGGAAAGAAGTGACTAGTGGAGTACCACAGGGTTCAGTGCTGGCACCAATCATGTTTTTAGTGTATATAAATGATATAAACAGTAACACTGGAAATGAGAGCTATCTGAATATGTTTGCAGATGATGCAAAAATACAAAGGACAATTACTAACACAGACTCTTGTAAAGAGCTACAAGAAGAATTAAATAAACTTCATGAATGGAGTAGTACATGGCAAATGGAATTCAATGTGGACAAGTGTCATGTAATCAAGTTTGGTAAAAGTGGAAAAATACCTGATTGGGATTATAAGTTAGGAAATAAAACCCTATACACATCAGAAAGAGAGAAAGACCTAGGTGTGATTATCAATAACAGACTATCTCCGGCTGACCACATCAGCGAGAAGGTGCGGAACATGTATACACTGCTTGCAAATATGAGAATAGCATTTACATACATAAATGAAGACATGCTAAGAAAGATAATAACATCATTCATCAGACCAACCCTGGAATATGCATCAGTAGTCTGGAGGCCTCATCTCAAAAAGCATATAGACAAGATTGAAAAAGTTCAAAGGGCCGCTACAAGATGGATACCAAGCTTAAGGGACCTAAGCTACGAAGAAAGACTAAATAAACTGAATCTACCAACACTACAGGAGAGAAGGAAAAGAGGTGACATGATAATGCTACATAAATGCATATCAGGAAAGGAGAAAATAGACATAAATGATTACTTAACATATGGAGAAGCATCAGCAAGAGGACACTGCAAAAAACTGCATAAGAAGAGAGGTGATAAAGACGTAAGGAAATTCAGTTTCCCAAACAGAGCAACTGATCAATGGAATGCACTACCGAATGAAATAGTGTGCGCCAAAACAATTCACAAATTTAAGGAAATGTACGATAAATATGGTTTAAGACACGGGACAGTACGAGCTTGACTCATTCCAGTAAAGATACAATTAGGTAAGAACAATTAGGTAAGGTAAGAACACCACCACTACACCACCTACACCACTGAGGCCACACCTGTACCCCCGACCCCTGCCCCTGCCACACCACTACCACCACACACCACCACTACACCACCTACACCACTGAGGCATCTGTACCCCAGACCCCTGCCCCTGCCACACCACTACCACCACACACCACCACTACACCACCTACACCACTGAGGCATCTGTACCCCCGACCCCTGCCCCTGCCACACCACTACCACCACACACCACCACTACACCACCTACACCACTGAGGCCACACCTGTACCCCTGACCCCTGCCCCTGCCCCTGCCACACCACTACCACCACACACCACCACTAAGGCCACACCTGTACCACCGAACCCTGCCCCTGCCACACCACTACCACCACTACACCACTGACTCGTTTCTCTCTCTCTCTCTCTCTCTCTCTCACACACACACACACACACACACACACACACACACACACACACACACACACACACTGCTACAAGGCCGAACGTTCCCAAGACACCTCACTAATACAAACCCTTACAGCCGGGCTCCTCACAGCGTTATCCTTTCTACCATAATTTTTCGATACAAACAAATCTACTGAACCTAAGAAGCGAGTCTGATGAAAGTCCACCTCTTCACCACGAGGGGCCTCTCCTAAAATAAAACTCACTGGAATTAAACAGAATTAAATACAAAACACGTCCTCACGGTGAAGGGGTCACTATAGATTGCATGGAATTCGTCTTTGCACAAACCTCACCTTCCAGAATTATTATGGTAACCCTGAAATTCGGTGACCAATTTTAAAGTTTTCTTCCTTGTCTCCAAATAATTTTTAGTTTTTGGCGTGACTCTTCCAACACGATAGGTCAGATGTGGCCTTCATTAATCACTTACCAACAAGATGTATACCTTAAACTGGATAAATCATCTCTAGGTAGGAAGAATAAGTAAATAAAATGCGTCACCGGACTGATAGGGTTGTTATCCATTCCGTAACAAGTCCTCATGAAGCACAAGGATCATATACCGGTAATTAACCAATCGTGACTCCATGAACTGCACTGTACAAGTCACACTGGCTTTGCACATCACCAGTGGATTGAAGGAGGAATATCCACAGAAATTACACACTCATTTATATCCTTCAATCCTTCGACTTGTTTAATTCAATTCTTTCCATCGAGAAAATACTTTATTCACCTCGTAAATTTTGAAGGGTTATATATAGCATTTATTGTACATTCATCTCTACCAGCAGGCCCTTGTTAAATGAATATAATCGTATAGAGGCAAGAATTAACCCAAGAATACGTGAGGGAATTCATGGGGCAAAGGATTTAACACGGAAATAAAAGTCCGCCTCCATAAGAAAGAACAAAATGATGAACAATAACTGTAAACACACGCCAGTCAGGTGCACTTGACAGCAGAGTTCAGAGTTCAGTTTATCTTCCCCCGAATAACCTTTTCTCTTCCAGGTGACGCGAAGAGAATTACTTTTTGAAAATCGCGGTAAAATTCTCCCAGCAAGTTGCATCAGTGTGTTGTGTGGAAGCTGTTAATCCTTTGCTGTTGTTTTTGTTATTTTTAGCGGCCTCCATTCTGCTCAGGAGTGATCTTTCGAACTGGAGGATGATGCATTTCCTTAACGCCTGTACTACTAGAGGTGCTTTCAGTGTAGAGTAAAACTGTTTCAGAGGTAGCAAGAATGACTAAAACATCGGGGTGAAGGGTTTAATTTGTTTGGCGGGTCCTCTGACGTAACACTGTGTCATCTATATTTGCTAAGACTATCGTTTCCTGATGATCATGTAACAATTTTGAAAGCAGGCAAATGAAATAGGAGGGTCACTGAATATTTCGTCTGTATACAATTATAAAAGTAAGTCTGTGTCACATTCATTTCTTTGTTCATAATAATATTGTTGTCGTCATTCTGTCGCTCTGATGTCTCATAATATTTTCTGTTGTCTACTCTCACTTTTATTTATTTTTTTAACCTACCATCACGACAATAATACCTTCTCCTTTCTCTTTTGATGCTCTTCCTGTTCTTACTCTTGCCTTCCCTGCTCTGAATCCTGCTGCCAGTGCTTAGGGTCTGGTAATACGAGGTCGGAAGCAGAAATACTCCGATGTTAAATTGTCCCGTCGTGTTGGTCGGGATGAAAGTTTGCAGATCACCCATTTCACTGAGTAGGTTCAGGGTAAGGTGCGTCTCCCTGCCAGACATAATGTAGGTGACAGTGTGGAACGGCTGCCCAGAACGTGGCCCCGTGAAATGAACTGTTCTACCTATTATTATTCAAAACCACACCATCGGCCAAATTGGTGTCCGAATATGGGTCGCATTTTAAGTGGCTTTGAAGATTTCGTAGCACCTCCCCCTTCGTGATATATTCTGCACATTGGTATCTTATTGCATGGTACTGACGCAAACTATGCTGATATTTTAAAGATTAGCTATATACTATAAACAAAAGAATATTAAGAGGTAATAAGCATAGTAAATCGCTAAGGAAGTGGTCCTCCGAAGCCTTCTGTCACATAGAGTACGTTTATGACTATATTTTCAATTAAGGTGGCAGGGCAGAAAGGACCTGATGTAAAGTATTGGGTGATCCTTCCCTAAGTATGTTCACTGCTCACCAAAACTTCATGTGTTGCATCCATACCTAATAATTGTCATACACCAGAAAAAAAAAGTATGAGTCAAAGGCACTGTTGTTATCTGTATTACTGTCTACGTATGTCACTTTCAAAATACGTATGTGTGCCAATTATGTCATTTCGCTCATTTGTTATACGGGAAATTTAAATAAAAAATAGAAGATAATGCAATGGTTTTCTTACACCATCTTCACTCTTTCCACAAATTCACATAAAACAGGCCTTCATTCACTCACATAACCTTGCTTTCAAGTAGTTGCCTCAAAGTATTCCTTTCCTCTCTATGACGACCCTGGCATAAGTCTGGCAAGGTCGCAGTGAAAGAATTAATATATAAATACAAGCGTACATCTACACGGTTCATGTTCTGTATATTTCCTCATACGCTGCAGCTCTGCCACAAGTACGCCGGAGTCAACATAGGGGAAAGAAACACACTGAGGAAACTATACAGACGAACGCAATAGCCAGTCCCACCCACAAAAACCAGGGGCCAGCGCTGCGTCTCACCTTCCACTGTTGTCCATTCATCTCAGCGTGAACTCACCCTCACCGTCACTCTCTTATGGGGTCTGTTTCGCCTTAGAGTGAGTGGGTCAAGGTGGGATAAGGTGAGGGGTTACTGATGACTGCTTTCGAGTGTACAGCTAACAATAAGAGTACATTTGCTTCCTCTCTCATCGTCGGAGTCATGGTTGCTTGAATGAGAGAGAGAGAGAGAGAGAGAGAGAGAGAGAGAGAGAGAGAGAGAGAGAGGCCGACCAAAACAGTATTCCATTCTCGCCTCGCTAATGCTGGTGTGACAGTAAGTATGGAACGAAGAAACAAATAAAAAAAAAGAATATGAAAGAATGAAAAAATACATGAAGCAAAAATGTGAAAGAGTAACATGAAGAAGCAAAAGAAGGAAGAAGACAAGTAAGAGAAGAAAACCCACAATAACAGAGAAACAAACAGAAAAAAATGGGTATCTGAAATGAAGAAGCTTGAAGACGTAACCAAATAATTGCTACACAGAAAAATACATCCAGTCATCTCGAGGTGGCGATAATGAAGCAAAGACGTAACTTCCATGAACAATAACACTAGTAGACCCAATAACCCCAGACCATCTAAAGCAGCATGCACGGCCTTAAGTGGGGAAAAAGGTTAGGACCATGATGATGACGATGATGAACAAGCACAACCACCACCAACACCAAAGCTCCAACCATTAACCATCCCAGACAACCACAACGCTTAATCCTCCTCCTCACCACAACCATATTCAACCACAATAGCCAGTCTCTCCTGCCAACATTACCATAGCTACAAATATTTCCACAACAGTTAGCACTACCACAAAAACCAACATAACACAACCAACAGAATCACAATTAATACAACCATCACTACCAGTAACCCTCGCTACTACCACAGCAACTACCACAACCAGCACCACAGCCACTCATGAAGAACTACTGTCACCAAAACTACCACCACAATTATCACAATATTAGTAGCAATACAACATTCATCACCACCACAAACTAACATCACAACCACACAAACATCACCACAATAACCAACATTATCATCACTACAACAACATCAACCAACGCTACCATTACCACAATAACCATCACTACCACAATCACCACCACCAACACAACCATCACCATCGCCACCAACAGCAATAACAACACCATTACCATAACAAACATCACTACCAGCATTACCACCACACCCAGTACCACTACCATCACCACCACCACCACCACTATTGTCACAACATAACCGACATTACCACAACCTTCCACCACAACAAGAGCCGACACTACCACCACCACCACAACCACCATCACCTCCACTACCACCATCATTACCATACCAACCAACATCAAGTCACCACCACCACCACCACCACCACCAACAACAACAACAACACTATACTACCACCACCACCACTACCACCACAACAACAACAGTAACAACAACAACCACCACCACAAAAACCACCAAGAAGAACATGAATGGAATGCCAAGAAACACAGAGAGAGAGAGAGAGAGAGAGAGAGAGAGAGAGAGAGAGAGAGAGAGAGAGAGAGAGAGAGAAAGGAGGGATGGATTGAGAAAGAGAAGGGTGAGGAGCAGTGGCGGATCCAGGGGAGGGGGGGGCGGACCCCCCCCTTCAGCTATGAGTGGCGCCACTAAGAGCTGATTATTATCAAATATCAATGTCAGTAAAAATAAAATGCTATAATAGTAATAATAAAAATAATAATAATAATAATAATAATAATTATAGTACCGCTCACCCCAGACCCCCTAGCTTAACGCTCGGCGCCCCGTACATTGACAAACAGCTCCCCCCCCTTCTTAAATCCTGGATCCGCTACTGGTGAGGAGAGAGGTGGAGTGAGAGAGAAAAAAAGAAAAGGAAAGAGACGGTAGGAGGGAGAGAACGACAGGGATGTGAGAGACGAGATGAAGAGGAATGAAAAAAAAAAAAAAAAAAAGCTGGAGGAAGAGAAGAGAAATGAAATGAGAAGAAAAACGCTGGAGGGAGAACAAGAAGAGGCGAGACTGAGAAAAGAAATAAAGTGAGAAACAGGAGATGAAAACAGAGATGAAGAGATGCGAAATGAGATAAAGACGCTGTAATGGGGAGCAAGTACGAAGCTATGGAACTGACAACTACATATACGACAAGAAGCGGTGCCAAGCCACAGCAAACCCGTCCCCGGCAGTCATTTTAGTGCTCACGTGTGAACACAACAGGATATCTAGTGAAAGATGTCACATATCAAATTTGGAGTAACTCGGGTGAAAATGACGATTTTATGCCCATTTGAAATTTTAGGCCCGACCCACCTGACACTGACCCCCCTACCGCTAACTGGGGAGCGATCCCCTAATGTAATGAAGCATGTTATAGGATGCAGATTTGAAAGATGCACCTGTAGGTTTTGGTTTCATGTCGATATGACGAATTTGAATGGAGCTATGGTGAAAAAACGATTTTTACCTGTCCTTTTTTGGGGGGGCTACAGCCTGGGCCCCAAATTTAATCAGGTGATCAGGTCATGGCCCATCATCCTTGTAATTTTAGTCAAAATCACACCTGTAGTTTTCGCATAAAGCCGTTACAAGACAGAGAGACATACAGACAAACAAACAAACAAACCGAGTGAAAACAATGCCCGTCCCGAAGACCCTCCGGGGCGGGGACGGGTAATTAAAAACCTGATATACGAGGGGTGACTGATAAGTTTTGAGCCTCCAGGAAATGATAGCCAATAGAAATCTTTTAATGCTTTATTTTTCAACATAATCTCCCTTCCAGTCAACACACTACTTCCACCGGTGGTGGAGTGCCTGGGTCCTGCTGGAGTAGAAGTCCTTAGCTTGGGCCCTGAGGTAGGCGTCCACGGCCGCCATAACCTCCTCATTGGTGGCGTAGCGTTGTCCGGTCAGATACTTTATCAGGTTCGGGAACAGGTGGTGCAAGGTCTGGTGAGTACAGCGGGTGAGGGATGAGTTGCAAGCCACAGTCACGGGTTTTTGCCATAGCCACAACCGAGGTGTGGGCCGGAGCATTGTTTTGATGGAACAAGATCCCTCTGGTCAGCATTCCTGGCCTCTTCTTGATGTTCTCATGCAGGCGTATCAGCAGGTCAGCACAGTATTGTCCAGTGACAGTGTGGCCCTTTTGGAGATAATCCACCAGCAACACGCCTTGTGCATCCCAGAAAATGGACACCATGACCTTTCCGGCCGAGGCTGTGACCTTGGCCTTCTTTGGGGTGGGAAAGGAGGCGTGCTTCCACTGCTTTGACTGCTGTTTGGTCTCAGGCTGGTAATGATGACCCCTGTACTCGTCCACGGTAACAAATCAAGCCAGGAAATTTTCCAGATCACTTTTGAAGAGTTCCAAATTGTTGGTGGACAGGGTGCACCATGTGCGCTTCTGTTCGTGGGTCAGGAGACGTGGCACCCATTGAGCACACATCTTCGACAAGCCAAGCTTGTTCCTCAGAATGTTGTCAGCTCGCTCCTGGGACATGTCCAACCTGTCTGCTATTTGACGAGATGGCAATCGCCGATCCTCCGTAACCATCCCGGGGACAAGGTCAACGTTCTCTGGTGTGGTCACGGTCGATGGCCTCGCTGACCTTGGATCATCTTCGAGGCTCTCCCTCCCACGCCTGAATTCTCTGACCCAACGTTTGGCCGTGGCATACGAAGGAGCATCATCCCCTAAAGTGTTCACCATATCCTCATGGATCTCAGATGGAGTCATGCCTTTCAACTGAAGATACTTGATCACGGACCGGTACTCGAGTTTCTCCATTTCCACGACACGTGTCAAGTACGCTCACTTCGAAAGCTCGCCAAAAGGAAACAAAAAGTGTTAGGATCAAAAAACTTGGTTAGCACAGTAATGTTATTTGGCAGATTACGTAGACCAAATTTCATTTGCCTGTCTCACTGCGAGGCTCAAAACTTGTCAGTCATTCCTCGTATGACTGGTACCACCACCTCTGATCGCTGCTAGGGGGATATAATGACCCTGTTTATATGCTGATCGAACACTTCATAACTCTCTCTCAAGCGTTTCATCATTCCCTCTCGCTCTAAAACGTTTTATAAATAGTTCGGTCACCTTGAAATGCTTCTCATAACAAGAGGAATAAATCTATCGCATATTAATAATTATGAAATGTTTATACATGGTTGTTGAAAGTCTATAGCTACTTGTGTCCCTGTTTCTTAGACTTAAGCCCCTTCAGTACGGTACTATGAGCTTTGTTTCTCTGGATGCTTTTGCTACTTCAGGACAATTATCATGAGCTAATGACAGGCAGTGACGTTGGCACTGAAAGGGCTAAATGATTTCCATTACCATCTCAGGTCTAGGATGTCCTGTTTGGTTTTACTGCTAATACCTCTGGATGATTTCACTCACGTAAGGAAAGATTTCTCGTGCCGGAGTTTACTTCAATATTGATGTACGGTATCTATCTACCTGTCTATTTTATATATATCTCTATATCTCTATCTATCTACCTATCTATCTATGAAATAAGGTTCTGTTAGCGAAAAGTGTTCTGTCATTGCGCTCTTATTTACATACTACAGATTCACTAAAATAATTTGAGCCGTAGGAAAATTTCTCGTGCAAAAATATCTAATTAATAGTGTCAAGCTGTGTGCGTGTGTGTTTGTTTGTCTGTGTTTTTTTTTTTTTTTCACAAGAACGGTAACAGATATAGACCTAAATCTTTTTGCATTAGGTCGGGGTAAGGCCGGGGACTGCCAGAAAAACAAAACAAAAAGAACTTGGCGATCACGCACAACGCAACAGAGCGAAATTGTCGGATATCGCGACATGCGAAAATATACGAAAATTATTTTCTCGACTCTTTGGCCAGAACTGGTCATTGTGGCCTCAATAACGGTATGACAACAAAGGTAATGGTATTTACAAATGTTTTGTGATGGAAAGGCCATTAGTTAGTCTCGTAAATTTTTGCAAGGAAGCACTAGTGATGTTATTACGGTAGTGTCTGTCTGCTCAACCGTTTAATTTCTGGAACAATGTTTTATCAGGAATGTTGTGTGAAGGTTAACTGGATGTATCTGACCTTTTACATTTACGGTACCACTTATCATGCCTCCCCCGCCCTAGTTCCTGTAAACAAGCATCCTCTCTTGGCTGTATTTTATTCTTCCCTCCTGATACAGTCACCATTATCCTACTGTCTTACCTTTCCTTTTATTTCTTGCTCGTACTAGCCTGTCTTATCTTCTCTTTCTCCTTCCTTCTTTCCCGATACAGCCTTCTCCTTATTACTCGTCTTTTATTTTCTTTTGCTCTCCCTTCCGTCCTTCTCGTTACAGTATATTTCTTCTCAATTTATTCATCATTTGTTATATTCTCTCGAAAATATATTACAAATGTCTTTGCCGGAAACCTTCTTGGGGGCCGGTCTTGAAACTCTTTTGCTACTGTGATACTGAATGATCAATTAGCGTTTAGGCTACGTCAGTCGGTCTACAAACCAGCCCACGTTCTCGTACCCCAGGACTTGTTGTCTCTCGAGTGACCTTCGTGTTCTGAAAATAGGCCTTTGCAATCCCGCTGGAGCCTCTGGATGATCCCCAGAGGGACCCTCATTTGGGATCCTTTTGAGAGTCTGTTAAAGACTTTTTTTTTTTCTTTTTTTTTTTTTACAAAGTGGCGTCTGGCAGTCCTATCGTGAAAAATGAGGAGTGGCCAGATTATGCGACCTTTCTCATAAGTTTGTAGGTAAGCAAATTTTTGCCTGACCCTCATGTTTGGAAATGATCCCTTTCCCCGGGAGTCTGGCAGAAAACAGCCTCGTTGTTCTGCGTCAGTTTAGTCGTATCATAATCTTTGCCCCAGTAAGGCTCTGATGTTTGGCTCTGTGTTTTACCTGACAAGTTTCTGATTTCTGGATCAGTATTTTACTTGGTATGGTTCTGATTTTTACCCCAGTGTTTTATTAGACAAGGTTGTATTGAAGCTTGCTGGATGGATCAGACCTTCTCCACTTTCCTCTTATCGCGTCTCCTCCGGTCTGATAAACACTCAACTTTGTTTTTCCTCAGAGTCTCTCTTCGCTGTGCTTTCTCTATTTCCTCCGGTCTTTTACCAGCCATTCTCTGCTCTTTCTCTTGCTGTTCTCTCCTTTCTTTTCGCTGCAGTGCTATCTTCCCCCAACCATCCAGCCTTTTCCTTCTTTCCCCCTCCTTCCCTCGCGCTGCAAACTCCTCCTTTCATCATATTTCCTTCTCTCGTGCAAATATAAGTTATAATTCTCTCTGTTTAGCCGCACACTAAATTCTGACTCGGTGTCTTATCACGAAAGTTGTCTGGATGAATCAGTGCTTCTCCACTTTCCTCTTATCTCGTCTCCCTCATCCTCGCTCTCATAAACCCTCAACTTGTTTTTCTCTGTCTCTTTCAGCTGTATTTTCTCCCTTCCTTCCTTTCTTTGCAATACAGCATAGTTCCTCCTCCTCCCATCCTTCACCTACTCCTTGCCTTCTCTCTCTCTCGACCTCCTTCCTTCCCAGTGCAGTCAGTTCTTTCCTTCTTTCGTTTCTCCTCAACATCATCTCTTCCTTCTTTCCATCTCCCCGTAATATCGTTCTCTCTTCTCCTATTTATCATTTTTCCTTCTTTATTCCTGTTTTTTCCTCTTCTTTCATTCTGTTTATAAATCATCTTATTTTCGTTTGACACTCTCCTTCATTCTCCTCGCATTCATCCCTTTCCATCTCCTCTTCTCTTCTTGCCTCCTCTTTCTTACTCTAAACATCCATTCTCTTCTTCAGTGCCTCTTGCTTCCTCTTCCCGTCCGTTCTTTTCCCTTCTCTCCTCTTGGTCTTTTTTTTTTCTCTCTCGCTACCGTCTACTTCTTTCTGTCCGACAGCGTTTTTCCTCACCTCTTTTTCTTCCTTTCTAACGGTACATCATTCTTCCTGCTTTCCCCCCATTTTTTTTTTCGTTTTGTCCCTCTGCCCGTCTTCATCCATCCCTTTCTCCTTATTCTCTTCTCTCTTTCCCTCCCGCTACAGTGTATTTCTACCATCTGCCATCCAGTCTAGTCAACAATTTGGTATACGGTACGAGTTGCCGATCCTGCTGTAAGTATCAGTATTGGTGCACAACAAGGCAGCAACATATTAACACCATAACAAGGCTGCAACATATTAACACCATAACAAGGCTGCAACATATTAACACCATAACAAGGCTGCAACATATTAACACCATAACAAGGCAGCAACATATTAACACCATAACAAGGCTGCAACATATTAACACCATAACAAGGCTGCAACATATTAACACCATAACAAGGCTGCAACATATTAACACCATAACAAGGCTGCAACATATTAACACCATAACAAGGCTGCAACATATTAACACCATAACAAGGCTGCAACATATTAACACCATAACAAGGCTGCAACATATTAACACCATAACAAGGCTGCAACATATTAACACCATAACAAGGCTGCAACATATTAACACCACAACAAGGCTGCAACATATTAACACCACAACAAGGCTGCAACATATTAACACCACAACAAGGCTGCAACATATTAACACCACAACAAGGCTGCAACATATTAACACCACAACAAGGCTGCAACATATTAACACCACAACAAGGCTGCAACATATTAACACCACAACAAGGCTGCAACATATTAACACCACAACAAGGCTGCAACATATTAACACCATAACAAGGCTGCAACATATTAACACCATAACAAGGCTGCAACATATTAACACCATAACAAGGCTGCAACATATTAACACCATAACAAGGCTGCAACATATTAACACCATAACAAGGCTGCAACATATTAACACCATAACAAGGCTGCAACATATTAACACCATAACAAGGCTGCAACATATTAACACCATAACAAGGCTGCAACATATTAACACCATAACAAGGCTGCAACATATTAACACCATAACAAGGCTGCAACATATTAACACCATAACAAGGCTGCAACATATTAACACCATAACAAGGCTGCAACATATTAACACCATAACAAGGCTGCAACATATTAACACCATAACAAGGCTGCAACATATTAACACCATAACAAGGCTGCAACATATTAACACCATAACAAGGCTGCAACATATTAACACCATAACAAGGCTGCAACATATTAACACCATAACAAGGCTGCAACATATTAACACCATAACAAGGCTGCAACATATTAACACCATAACAAGGCTGCAACATATTAACACCATAACAAGGCTGCAACATATTAACACCATAACAAGGCAGCAACATATTAACACCACAACAAGGCTGCAACATATTAACACCACAACAAGGCAGCAACATATTAACACCACAACAAGGCTGCAACATATTAACACCACAACAAGGCTGCAACATATTAACACCATAACAAGGCAGCAACATATTAACACCATAACAAGGCTGCAACATATTAACACCATAACAAGGCAGCAACATATTAACACCATAACAAGGCTGCAACATATTAACACCATAACAAGGCTGCAACATATTAACACCATAACAAGGCTGCAACATATTAACACCATAACAAGGCTGCAACATATTAACACCATAACAAGGCTGCAACATATTAACACCATAACAAGGCTGCAACATATTAACACCATAACAAGGCTGCAACATATTAACACCATAACAAGGCTGCAACATATTAACACCATAACAAGGCTGCAACATATTAACACCATAACAAGGCTGCAACATATTAACACCATAACAAGGCTGCAACATATTAACACCATAACAAGGCTGCAACATATTAACACCATAACAAGGCTGCAACATATTAACACCATAACAAGGCTGCAACATATTAACACCATAACAAGGCTGCAACATATTAACACCATAACAAGGCTGCAACATATTAACACCATAACAAGGCTGCAACATATTAACACCATAACAAGGCTGCAACATATTAACACCATAACAAGGCTGCAACATATTAACACCATAACAAGGCTGCAACATATTAACACCATAACAAGGCTGCAACATATTAACACCATAACAAGGCTGCAACATATTAACACCATAACAAGGCTGCAACATATTAACACCATAACAAGGCTGCAACATATTAACACCATAACAAGGCTGCAACATATTAACACCATAACAAGGCTGCAACATATTAACACCATAACAAGGCTGCAACATATTAACACCATAACAAGGCTGCAACATATTAACACCATAACAAGGCTGCAACATATTAACACCATAACAAGGCTGCAACATATTAACACCATAACAAGGCAGCAACATATTAACACCATAACAAGGCAGCAACATATTAACACCATAACAAGGCTGCAACATATTAACACCATAACAAGGCTGCAACATATTAACACCATAACAAGGCTGCAACATATTAACACCATAACAAGGCTGCAACATATTAACACCATAACAAGGCTGCAACATATTAACACCATAACAAGGCTGCAACATATTAACACCATAACAAGGCTGCAACATATTAACACCATAACAAGGCAGCAACATATTAACACCATAACAAGGCTGCAACATATTAACACCATAACAAGGCTGCAACATATTAACACCATAACAAGGCTGCAACATATTAACACCATAACAAGGCTGCAACATATTAACACCATAACAAGGCTGCAACATATTAACACCATAACAAGGCAGCAACATATTAACACCATAACAAGGCTGCAACATATTAACACCATAACAAGCCTGCAACATATTAACACCATAACAAGGCTGCAACATATTAACACCATAACAAGGCTGCAACATATTAACACCATAACAAGGCTGCAACATATTAACACCATAACAAGGCTGCAACATATTAACACCATAACAAGGCTGCAACATATTAACACCATAACAAGCCTGCAACATATTAACACCATAACAAGCCTGCAACATATTAACACCATAACAAGCCTGCAACATATTAACACCATAACAAGCCTGCAACATATTAACACCATAACAAGGCTGCAACATATTAACACCATAACAAGCCTGCAACATATTAACACCATAACAAGGCTGCAACATATTAACACCATAACAAGGCTGCAACATATTAACACCATAACAAGCCTGCAACATATTAACACCATAACAAGGCTGCAACATATTAACACCATAACAAGCCTGCAACATATTAACACCATAACAAGCCTGCAACATATTAACACCATAACAAGCCTGCAACATATTAACACCATAACAAGCCTGCAACATATTAACACCATAACAAGCCTGCAACATATTAACACCATAACAAGCCTGCAACATATTAACACCATAACAAGGCTGCAACATATTAACACCATAACAAGGCTGCAACATATTAACACCATAACAAGGCTGCAACATATTAACACCATAACAAGGCTGCAACATATTAACACCATAACAAGCCTGCAACATATTAACACCATAACAAGGCAGCAACATATTAACACCATAACAAGGCTGCAACATATTAACACCATAACAAGGCTGCAACATATTAACACCATAACAAGGCTGCAACATATTAACACCATAACAAGGCAGCAACATATTAACACCATAACAAGGCTGCAACATATTAACACCATAACAAGGCTGCAACATATTAACACCATAACAAGGCTGCAACATATTAACACCATAACAAGGCTGCAACATATTAACACCATAACAAGGCTGCAACATATTAACACCATAACAAGGCTGCAACATATTAACACAGTTTTTGGTACTGCATAATATTTTCAGCCTAGATCACCTTGGACTGGTTAACAACTTTCTTCAGGTAACCATTCATCTTTTTCCACGTTTCCTCCACCTCTCGCCTCGCTCCTAATATTCTCGTTTCTACCACCCCTCTTGATCACATCCCCCGTGCCCCTCTGACCAACCACCCAAGACACCTACACCCTTCCTCCCCTTCGCTCTCCCCCGTATTTTCATTCCCTCCCCCACTCCACCCCCCTTACCTTCCTTGGCCGTGCTTATACACATTCATGAGCTAAGTTGTGGATGGGGATGTTTGTATATAAGGTATTCTTCAATGATACAGCCTTCATACACTTAACTAAATTAAATCAATGTCAGAGTGAAAAAAAAAAAAGTTCTGTGACTATACTAGGCTGTAAAGGAGACTTCTTTATCGTAATAACTGGTTAAGATCCTTGATAAATACAACCCTAAGCCTCCTCCCCATCCCTCTCTGACCCCCAGCTTATCCGTTATGCATGCAGGGCTCGGTGCCAGCCTGCCTACCTTCATTTCAGTCCTTCCTTCCTGACACTTCCAATGCCCATCACAATAACAACTTCATCTTAGCTACGTTTTTCACATCAGAGCTATTTCGCAACAACTTCCATCATTTTACACTCTTTCCATCGCAACAATTTCATCTTAGTTTTTCCCCAGTGTGACAACTTCATCTCTGATTCTAACATTTCAGTAACTTAATCTCAGGGCTTCCTGCTACAACTTCATCTTATCTCTCCCCACCTCAGTAATTTTATATTAGGTTTCCCCACTGTCTCCTGCCTCACTGATAACACCATCTCTCATCTCCTTCCTTCGCCTCCTCCGTTTTCCTCACAGCCACATACTCACACACCTTCACGTCACTTAATACATAATTTTCCTGACACCAAAACCACAACCACCACCACCACCTTACACTCTTATGCCACCACTACCACCTTACAACCTTCTGTTACCACCATCTTACACTTATACCACCACCACCACCACCACCACCTGACACTCTTATGCCACCAACAGCACCACCTAACACTTATGCCACCACCACACTACCTAACACTACCACCACCACCAATACCATATAGGCTACTCTTATGCCATCACCACACCATCTACCACCACCTCCACCACCACCACCAACACACCACCATCAACTTGCACTCAAACCACCACCAGCACCGTGTTACACCTTTACGCCATCACCACCACCATCACACGCATCTTGCACACTTACGCCACCAGCACCATCACTCAACACTCGTAAGTTACCAACAGCATCACCACCAGCACCAAACACTCTTACGCAACCACCACCACGACCATCTTACACTATTATGCCACCACCACCACCACAAGCACCACCACCACCTTACACTCCTATGCCACCACCACCACTACCACCACCACCTGACACTTATGTCACCACCACCACTACCACCTTACACTTATGCCAAGACCACCACCATCATCACCACCACCTCTCACTCTTGTGTCACCACCACTACCTTTTACTCTTGTGTCACCACCACTACCTTACACTCATATGTCACCACCACTACCATGTTACACTCGTATGCCATCACCACCACCGCCACCATAGCACAGTTACGTCACCACCACCACAACAGCAATCACCATCACCATCTAACACTCTTATTGCACCACCACCAACACCACCATACACCCTTAGGCCAACAAATCCAACTTACACTTATGCCAGCACTAACACCACCATGACAAACTTACACTCTTATGCCGCCACCACCACCACCACTACCACCGTATATTTATGTCACTACAACCACGACAACAATCACCACTACCACCAACTTACACTGCTATACCACCACCTTACACTGTTACGCCACCACTACCAAAACCACCCCCACCATACACTTTTATGCCAACACAAATACCACCAAAATCACCACCAACACACTGCGCTTTTATTCAACGAGCACCACCATCTTAAACACTCACGACACCATCACTTTATATTCATACAGTACTACCATCACCACCACTACCTCACCATCATCACCACCACACCACAACCCCCCACAACCACCACCACTACCACAACCGCCTTACCCTCTTATGTCACACCACCACCACCATCACCTTACACTCTTTTGCCTACCACCAGCGCTTTACATTCTTACACCACCACCACCTACATCACCACAGTCTAACACTCCACCATCCTTCGTCACCACCACATTTCACCTACGCCACCATTACCACCACAGCTGCCTTACACTTACGCCGCCACCACCAAATCACCACAATCTTACACTAACTCCCCACCACCATCACCACCACTACCACAATCACGAGCACTACCATCACCACCACCACCACCACCACCACCAGAATGTATTCCTATGCCATTACCACCATCACCACCACCACCTTAAACTCTTATGCCACGGCTATCACCACCACCACCACCATCACAACTTTAATCACCTTATACATGCCACTGCTGTCACTATCACTTCCAACACCACTACCATCATCACCACCACTATCCTACATTTATGCCACCACCACAACCATCATCATTCACTTAGCCTGTGTCACCACCACCACACCACCACCACAGTCATCACCACCACCTTACACTTATGCCACCACCACCACCAGCACCACCATTTTCACTCCTACCGTCATCACCTCCATCACCACCACCACCATAACCACCTTACACTCTTGTGCGACCACTATCACGACCACCAGCACCACCACCACACCATCATCACGACTTTAACCACTTTACACATGCCACGGCTATCACCACCTCCTCCACCACCACCACCACCACCACCACCAACAACAACAACAACAACAACATCCTACATTTATGCCACCACCAACACCATCACCTTATACTTATGCCACCACCACCACCACCACCACCACCACCTTACACTTGTGCCACCACTACCACCACCACCTTCATTCATACTGGAATCACCACCACCACCACCATAACCACCTTACACTCCAGCGCCACCACTACCACGACCACCACCACCACCATAGCCATCACACTTATGCTACCACTACCATCACCATAACCAACTTACACCCTTATGCCATCACTACCACCACCGCTGCCAACACTACCACCATACACTTTTATGCCACTAGAAATGCCTCCACAATCACCACCACCACCAAAACCTTACATTATCACGCCACCACCACCACTTTATACTCTTATACCACCACCATCACCACCACCACTTTACTCATGCAGTCGCCATTACCACCATCACCACCACCACCATCACCATCAACTTACATTTTAATGTCACCATAACCACAATCGCCACCACCACCACCGCCACACCACCATACACTTATACCACTTCACCCACGACCAGTATCACCATCACCACCTTAAACGCTTACACCACCACCGCCACCATCACCACCACCATCACCTCCTAACACTCTTTACACCACCACCACCACTACCACCACCACCATCGCTATCTTACACTACACTCTTATGCCACCACCTCTACCCCTGCCCTCCTCCCCACCACCACCACCACCACAGCCACTTTACATACATACCACCACCGACCATCACCCAATACTCTTACACCACCACCACCATTTCCTTGCACTCTTATGCCTCCACCACCACCACCACCACAGCCACTTTACATACATACCACCGCCGACCATCACCCTATACTTTTACGCCATCACCACCATTTCCTTGCACTCTTTTGCCACCACCACCACCACCACCTTACACTCTTACGCCTCCTCCACCACCACCACCACCACCACCACCACCTTACACTCTTACGCCTCTTCCACCACCACCACCACCACCACCACCTTACACTCTTACGCCTCTTCCACCACCACCACCACCTTACACTCTTATGCCTCCTACACCACCACCACCACCACCACCACCTTACACTCTTATGCCTCCTACACTACCACCACCACCACCACCGTGTACACTACTATTACCACCAACACCAACAACACCACCACCACCACCACCGTGTACACTACTATTACCACCAACACCAACACCACCACCACCACCACCACCGTGTACACTACTATTACCACCAACACCAACAACACCACCACCACCACCACCACCGTGTACACTACTATTACCACCAACACCAACAACACCACCACCACCACCACCGTGTACACTACTATTACCACCAACACCAACAACACCGCCACCACCACCACCGTGTACACTACTATTACCACCAACACCAACAACACCACCACCACCACCACCGTGTACACTACTATTACCACCAACACCAACACCACCACCACCACCACCACCGTGTACACTACTATTACCACCAACACCAACAACACCACCACCACCACCACCGTGTACACTACTATTACCATCAACACCAACAACACCACCACCACCACCACCGTGTACACTACTATTACCACCAACATCAACAACACCGCCACCACCACCACCGTGTACACTACTATTACCACCAACACCAACAACACCACCACCACCACCACCGTGTACACTACTATTACCACCAACACCAACAACACCACCACCACCACCACCACCGTGTACACTACTATTACCACCAACACCAACAACACCACCACCACCACCACCACCGTGTACACTACTATTACCACCAACACCAACAACACCACCACCACCACCACCGTGTACACTACTATTACCACCAACACCAACAACACCACCACCACCACCACCGTGTACACTACTATTACCACCAACACCAACAACACCACCACCACCACCACCGTGTACACTACTATTACCACCAACACCAACAACACCACCACCACCACCACCGTGTACACTACTATTACCACCAACACCAACAACACCACCACCACCACCACCGTGTACACTACTATTACCACCAACACCAACAACACCACCACCACCACCACCGTGTACACTACTATTACCACCAACACCAACAACACCACCACCACCACCACCGTGTACACTATTATTACCACCAACACCAACACCACCACCACCACCACCACCGTGTACACTACTATTACCACCAACACCAACAACACCACCACCACCACCACCGTGTACACTACTATTACCACCAACACCAACAACACCACCACCACCACCACCGTGTACACTACTATTACCACCAACACCAACACCACCACCACCACCACTCACTCACTCTTACACCACTACAACCACCACTTTCCGCTCTTACACCTCTACACACTCATACGCCATCATCATCACCACCACCATTGGCACACAATCTTACACCGCCGCCGCTCCCACCATCAAGAACACCACCACCACCAGCATTACCAACATCACTACACTACCACCTTAAGCCCTGTCAACACGAGCGGGCATTGCCCACTCGTGTGGACAGGGCTTTACACTCCTACACCGCCGCCGCCACAGCCCACCACCACCACACCACCACCACTACAACAACAACGATAACCATAACCACCACGACCTCACACTTTTGTGCCACGTCCATCACCTGCTTCTCTTTCCCCTTTGCTCTTCTGCCCTCTCACTTACCAGTTCCTAAATAGACTAACTCCTTCTTGATCGCATACAGTCTCCACTTTCATACACACACCTCACTACATTTACCTTCTTCACAGTATACAGTATACTCTTCCTCGCGTCATTCACATCCACTTTCCACACCGTACAACATCCATCCCATCTTCACAGCACACCACATTCACATCACACCACATACATCTATTTCACATCGCACATCTATCCACTTATTCACTGCACACCTTAGCCATTCTCTTTACTGCACCATACACCCACTTTCTTAACAACACACCATTACCCTTCTCTACAGCACAGCACATCTACTTTCTTTACAGCACAGCATATCCATCCTCTTTACAACACAACATATCCACCTTCTTTACAGCATACCATATTCTTCCTCTTCCACACAGCACACCACACTCCCCTTCTTCCTCACAGCACACCACCATCAACAGCTTCAAAGCCGCCGTGTAATCTTTCTCCTTTCTCAGCACTCGGCCTCAGCACAACACACTCAGCACCATCACAAGGCTCTATAACTTCACTAGCGTTTCAATCCATCAGGCGACTCTTTCATCTCGCACCGATACGATCCCTCAGCAAATTGTCACAGGCTAAAAGTAGACGAGGAGAGATAATGAAACAAAAAGCATCTGACGCCATTCCGCTGCGAAGAGTTGTATGTTGAGAGTCCCTCCACACATGAGTTGGTCTCAAAACAGTGGCGAATAAAGCCTCTGTATAAAGTCAACAGCTTTACGGAGGTAAACAAGGCACGAAGGCGGCTTAGCACACCTAATTTCTTGAACGCAGATTTTGAGAGAGTTAATATGATCTTTCCATAAAAAATCCCGGGAGTAATTCTGATGGCAGACTGAAAAGACAGCACTGAGGGTTTTTTTTTTTTTTTTTTAAATAACAGAACGGAGGAAGGAAAAACAAATGAATAAAAAAAAATAATCCATACACCAGATTACTGGTGTCCTCCGTTCATAAAACATCTGTAACAGACTTGAACAGCTGTGGGTTGAAATTTGGAGGGAAACAACTCTGGGGAAGCGAGTTCCAGAGAGATGCAGTTCGGGGAATGAAAGAATTCTGATAAGCAGAAGTTCTGCAATATGGCTGAGTGACATTCCAGTCATGAGCGCTACCAGATGCCCGTGTAGCACGAGGGAAGGCATGGAGAGGTGGCACCATGGACGCAACTTCGTCTGAACATTTGCCAAAATAATATCTGTAAAATAATGCAAGGGAGGCAACATTCCTTCTCACTTGTGGGGGAGGTAGTTTATTTGTAATGGCAGGGTTGTTAATAATTCTAACAGCTTTGTTCTGAATTTTATCTAGTTTTAATGCAAGCTCTCCACTTCCATTCCACAAGGGTGGGCAATGTTCAAGCTGAAAGCACACATGACTGTTATAAATTATAGCTAACTGCTCGTCAGTGAAGAAGTTACGGACTCTGTACAATAATCCAAGTTTCTTTGAGGCGGTTTTAGCACGTGATCTAACATGAGAGGTCCAGCGGGGGGCATTAAGTGAGACGCCAAGAATTTCAATACTTTTGGAGATGGGAATATTAGTGGCACTGAAGGTAATGTACGAATCTGGCAATATATGTCTATTCGTAACTTGTATTTATTTAGTTTTACTAGTATTAAAAGAGACAAGGTTGTTTTGTCCCCATTCACTGATCGTAGATAGGTCTTGATTTATGGAGATGGCTGTACTGAGTTGAGAGGTAGAGATATTAGACTTTATACATGGGTGTCTGAGTGTGAATGAACTATGTAGTGTTGAGTCATCTGCGTATGAATGGATGGGATTGTGGGTGACAGTTAAGAGATCATTAATGTGAACCAGGAATAGGGTTGGCGCCAGAACTGACCCCTGCGGCACGCCGGCGTTAATTGAGTGGAAAATGGAATATACATCATCTACTTTTACTCTTATTTTCCTCTCACTAAGATATGAAAAAATCAAAGGAACAAAAGACGTTAGTCCATAGCAAGGGAGTTTAGACAGCAGGGAACGGTAACCGATCTCTCTATCTATCTATTGCCAGACGCCCTAATCCCATACGGGGTGGCCACAAACAAATCGCCTCCATGTCGCCCAGTCCCCAGCCATTGCACTGCCCTCCGCCCAGCTCACACCCCCCTCTCTCATATACATCTCCACTCTATCTCTTCACCTCGTCCTCGACCTCCCTCTCCCTCTCCCCCCCTCCACCTCGCTCACAGACACTTTCCTTGTTAGAATCTCGCTCTCCATCCTCTCCACATGGCCAAACCACCTCAATTTATTTCTCCTAACGATTTCTTTCACACCCACATCAACATCACAACTCTCCTTCACGTCCTTATTTGTCAGCCTGTCTCTCCATGTAACTCCACATGCTCCTCTCAAATAACACATTTCCACTGTTCTCACTCTTCACTTGTGTCCTTCTAACATGGTCCAAGCTTTACTTCCATACGTCAGAGTTGGTATTACAGAACTATCATGCAGCGACTTTTTTACTTCCATGCTCACTTTCCTATTTTTTATCACTGCTATCAAAGAACCAGCAACCTTTCTTCCTTGTTGTACCCTTTCAAGCACTTCATCCTCCAAACTTCCATCCTTACTCATCACAATACCCAAGTACTTAAATGCACTTACATTTTCCATTTCCTCATCATCCAACCTCACTGTAAATTCAGTGACTTCTTTTCTATCGAACACCATAACTTTACTCTTCCCTACATTCCCCTTTAGATTCCGTTTCTTACACGCTCTCCCAAAATCATTCACCATGCCCTGAAGTTTCCCTTCGTCCTCACTTAACAATGCAGTATTATCTGCAAACAATACACGAAATTTCCAAACGCTGCCCTTTCTCATTAGGGTCGCTCCAACACTGCTCAGACTTGTACCGTATCTCTTTTATAACCCCATTCATATACACATTGAAAAACCACCGGGATAGGACACATCCCTATTTCAAGCCAACACTCAGATAGAAAAATTCACTCAGTTCACCTACCACACGCACTGCAGCCTTAGCACCCTCATACACACTCTTCACGGCATTCAAGAACGTACCATTTGCTCCATACATTCTTAATATTTTCCACATTCCATGTATATCCACTGCGTCATATGCTTTCTCAAAATCCATGAAGGCCGCATATATACAACTTCTTTCTCTTCTCTAGAAACTTTTCCACTAGAGACCTAAGAATGAATATCTGATTTACACAACCTCTTCCCTCCCTAAAACATACATAACACCCAAGACAACAGTGACGTGGTGTGTGCCAAAAAACCTGGTAAGAGGTGCTGTGGAGACTCATTAACCGACGGAAATAAGGTCACAGGAGAGCAATGCTAAGCGAGGTCAGAGCCGTGTCATCTTCAGCTCTGGGGGCAACGTAACACCTCTTCCTTAACGATTCATTTTGCGTACTACACCTCACCATTTTCCCGTATGCATATTATGACTTTGTAACATCGACATGGATTGCATAAATACCGTAACATACAAGGCAATATCAAGGAGCCCAATGCATATATAAACTGGGAAGGCAGAGGCGCTGTGAACCTCCTTACTCGAGGTTATTACTGCCGTGTGAGAGGAATGTTAAACAGACTAAGCCTTGTGGGATTTTGGTTAGGCCCACGAGAGCGTCTTGAAGAATGAAGATTTAAACACACATCACCTACTTTATCCTGGTATTACCCTGGGCTTTACGAGAGAGAAAGAGAGAGAGAGAGAGAGATGAAGAGTTGCAAACAGCCTTTACTTTCTTGGTGAATATAATCAGGTAACAGCAAGAGTAGAACAGAAAAAATATATAATATAATCAGGTAACAGCAGGAGTAGAACAGGAAAAATATACATCACCGGATTGAAGAGTGGCTGTTGGTGGGGCTGGAGGGGCGCCAAAAGGGGTTACTCATAATAATCGTATAACCACCAACACCACAACATAAACTTCACATATAAACAATACTTTAGCTAATGCTACAATATTAGGTATCAGACGGAAAATTCGTTAACAGTTTTTTTATATGCGGTGTCGGTCTATTAAAATGAATGGCAATAATTTAGCTACAGTTATCATGCTGTCCATATATTATCCAAGAAAAGATGGCGCGAATATATAACTTTCAATTTCACGATATAATGTTACAGCGAGCATTTTTTTTTATTTCGCTTTCTGAATGATGACCTTATTGTGTTTGATCTAAACTGACGAAGGACCTTACCCCCCTTCAGCCCAGTTGATGGTTAGGTGTTGTCAGACTTGAGGGTCGATGTAACTAGTAACCAAGAAGACTCCTTACTACCTCATATTTTAGACTCACCGAATTCCATGCAGATATGACTTAGTATTCAAGTTGTCAGGTAAAAACAAACTGGCTACAGGTAAGTGGAAGAAATGATATGACCGCAGGAGTATTCTGAGACGTGATACGAAATCTGACGCACAATGTGTATGTGTCTTGATCTAGAAGTGATCGTGGAACAAATCTTTGGCATGTAGTTAAACGTGGCAAATTATAACCGTAGAGTTTTGTGCAGCTTCCTGTCCATTCCGCGAAGCAGGTGTCTGGCACAGCCGGGGACGTAAGTTTGCCCAATATTTTACCTTGTGTACTTCTCACGTCTCTGTTCTGGCCGACCTTCCTAAGCCGAGTGTATTTTGATATATTTCTCTGGCCATACATGCCTCTGATATAATGCGTCTGGGACGAAAGTGACGATTATACCTTTAGTATGAAGTAGACTCAGTGGAATATTAATTGAGCTTTTGACCTTGACTGTATGTATATGCAGGATTTAGTGCTGTATTCAAGAATAGCATAAAAGACTTCGTAGCACCTTTTCGTCAGCAATTTATTTTACAAATAACACCTTAACATTCTGCTCTATGCTTTTAATACTGCTTTAAAATGGTCATAGCATTAGTAACAAAAAATATGATACTGAACATAAATAACATACAAAAGGATAATGAGCATTAGTAACATCTATCTATCTACCTATTGACAGATGCCTTAATCTCGTAATGGGTGGCCACAAACAAATCGCCTCCATGTCGCCCTGTGCCCCGCCATTTCACCGCCCTGCTCCCAGCTTACACTCCCCTCTCTCATATACCTCTCATCTTAGGTCTCCCCCTCTCTCCCCTCCCCTCCTTATATACACTCTCCTCTTCAGTCTCTCACTCTCCATCCTCTCCACATGGCCAAACCACCTCAGTGTGTTTCTCCTAACGCTTCCTAGCACATCCACATCCACACCACAACGCTCCTTCACTTCCTCATTTGTCAGTCTGTCTCTCCATGTGACTTCACATGCTTCTCTCAAAGAACTCATTTCCACTGCTCTCACTCTTGACTTCTGTCCCTCAAACAAGGTCCAAGCTTCACTTCCATACGTTAGAGTTGGTATCACAATACTGTCACGCAGTAACTTTTTCACTTCCATGCTCACTTCCCTGTTTCTTGTCACTGCTTTCAAGGAACCAGCAACCTTTCTTCCTTGTTGTACCCTTTCAAGCACTTCACCCTCTAATCTTCCATCCTTTCTCATCACACTACCCAAGTACTTAAACGCACTCACATTTTCCATTTCCTCCTCATCCAAACTCACTGCACATTCACTGACTTCATTTCTCTCGAAGACCACAACTTTACTCTTCCCTACATTGAGCTTTAGATTCCGTTTCTTACACACTCTCCCAAACTCAACCACCAGGCCTTACAGCTCCCCTTCGTCTTCACTTAACAACACAGTATCATCTGCAAACAACAGTACAGGGAGTTTCCAAACGCTGCCATCTCTCACTAGGGCCGCTCCGACATCCACTGCCCTACCTTGTGTCCCTTTTATAACCCCATCCATAAACAGATTGAATAACCATGGAGACATGACACATCCCAGCTTCAACCAAACCTTCAAATAGAAAAAATTCACTCAGTTCACCATCCACACGCACTGAAGCCTTAGCACCCTCATACATACTCTTCACAGCATTCAATAACTTCCCATCTATTCCATATATTCTTAATACTTTCCACATTCCTTGTGTACATACAAAAGGATAATAAGCATTAGTAACATACAAGAGGATAATGAGGTGTAATGTGCTGCATAAATCGCTAAGGAAGTGTTGTTACGGTATCTCCAAAGCCACTCAGAATACGACACATTTTGTTAATTCCTGGTGAATCGACCTGCCTGCTTGGTGGTGTTTGTGTGACCACCTGCCTGCTTGGTGGTGTTTGTGTGACCACCTGCCTGCTTGATGGTGTTTGTGTGACCACCTGCCTGCTTGGTGGTGGTGTTTGTGTGACCACCTGCCTGCTTGATGGTGGTGTTTGTGTGACCACCTGCCTGCTTGATGGTGGTGTTTGTGTGACCACCTGCCTGCTTGATGGTGGTGTTTGTGTGACCACCTGCCTGCTTGATGGTGGTGTGTGTGTGACCACCTGCCTGCTTGATGGTGGTGTGTGTGTGACCACCTGCCTGCTTGATGGTGGTGTGTGTGTGACCACCTGCCTGCTTGATGGTGGTGTTTGTGTGACCACCTGCCTGCTTGATGGTTGTGTTTGTGTGACCACCTGCCTGCTTGATGGTGGTGTTTGTGTGACCACCTGCCTGCTTGATGGTGGTGTTTGTGTGACCACCTGCCTGCTTGATGGTGGTGTTTGTGTGACCACCTGCCTGCTTGATGGTGGTGTTTGTGTGACCACCTGCCTGCTTGATGGTGGTGTTTGTGTGACCACCTGCCTGCTTGATGGTGGTGTTTGTGTGACCACCTGCCTGCTTGATGGTGGTGTTTGTGTGACCACCTGCCTGCTTGATGGTGGTGTTTGTGTGACCACCTGCCTGCTTGATGGTTGTGTTTGTGTGACCACCTGCCTGCTTGATGGTGGTGTTTGTGTGACCACCTGCCTGCTTGATGGTGGTGTTTGTGTGACCACCTGCCTGCTTGATGGTGGTGTTTGTGTGACCACCTGCCTGCTTGATGGTGGTGTTTGTGTGACCACCTGCCTGCTTGATGGTGGTGTTTGTGTGACCACCTGCCTGCTTGATGGTGGTGTTTGTGTGACCACCTGCCTGCTTGGTGGTGGTGTTTGTGTGACCATCTGCCTGCTTGGTGGTGTTTGTGTGACCACCTGCCTGCTTGGTGGTGTTTGTTGACCACCTGCCTGCTTGGTGGTGTGTGTGTGACCACCTGCCTGCTTGGTGGTGTTTGTGTGACCACCTGCCTGCTTGGTGGTGTTTGTGTGACCACCTGCCTGCTTGATGGTGTTTGTGTGACCACCTGCCTGCTTGGTGGTGTTTGTGCTGGGTGGCTGATGCACAAACACAACACCTGGATGGCTAAAAACACCTTTGCATTCTGCCTCAATCCTTCCTTGATTCTGATTCCTTTCTCTCTCTCTCTCTCTCTCTCTCTCTCTCTCTCTCTCTCTCCTCATCACCATCATCTTCTTTCCTCCTTTTCCCTTTTTACTCCCTTCATCTCCCCCCCCCCTCTTCTTTTTCCCACTCCTCTTCGTCTTCATCATCATCATCATCATCATCGTCATCTTATTCTCCCTCTTCATCATCATGCTAATGTTATTTTTCTATTTTCTTCTTTTCTTCTTTTTCTGCCTCCTCCGCCTCCTTTCCTCCCTCCTTCTCCTCTTCTTCCTCCTCCTACACCCTCGCAATCTGCCGCACATCGATTCTTCTTTACTTCCGCCTCTGCTTCCTTTTCAACTTTTTTTTTTTTTTCATCCTTCCATTTTCCCTTCCCCTCGCATTCTCAGTGGCTCATTTAATTTATCTGTAATTTATATTCTTTTCTCCTTCTACTTTTTACCTTTTATTATCCTTCAGTTTCATTTTTCACTGTTTGTTTTCAGTTATTCTCTTCTTTTATTTATTTTTCTTTAATTTTGTCTTCTGTTCACATTTCCATTATTGATTCCACTAATGTCATCTAATTTATCCACTTCCCTTTCCTTCTTTCCTCGCTGCGTCTTTCAGTTTCCCATATATTTCGTCTTTCAGCTTCCCCTTCCTCTCACATATTTTCTCTTCATAAACTCGGATTCTAACTCTCTCTCCTAATCTCTGCATACTCGTAATTTCTTCTTCCGTCCTCTTATCTTCCTTTCCTGCCACTCCTTTACAAATCTCCTGACTACTGTTACCTGCCGTGACGTGATAGGTACGATATAAACGTGAACGGCGCCCAAGTACTTTGTTGTTGGCCTCCTCCTCATCATCTTCTTCCTGCTCCTTTTCCTCCGTCTTCCTCTTCATGGAGAACGTTTTGAAATCAACCGCCATCACACCCATACCAGACTACTCACCACGGCCATTTTCACAGGGCGTAATATCCCCGCCCGCCTCACCACATACAACTATCCCAGCCCATGACGCTTACCCTCTCCACACACCCACCCCATTTCGTCCCCACACTTTTAAAATAAATATATTTATACCGCCAACGCCGCCTCTTATACAACATCCACCTGCTCAGGGTGTACTCGTCCCGCACTTTCTCACCACTCTACGCAATCTTACCCCATCTTACCTACTTCTTTCTACCCACGCCATCCATTTTTTTGTTCCCTCTCCTTTGACTTGCATATTAACAGCCACCTACAGCGCCCATTATGACCCTTACACTTCCCCCAGCATACCCCAAACTACCCTCTGCCATCCCAGTCCATCCCGCCCACTCTCGTCCACCCGCCTCGCACATTTATGTTGTAATGTGTTGAATACCATAACAATAACAGCCTCAATTACCAGTCGATCAACAGCGCCCATATTCACAGTGCATACTTCCCCTATCATGCCCCATCGCCCACCACCATCCCAGCCCATCCTACGCACTCATCTACTCCCAATCCAACCATCCCACCCAATCCCGACAGATCTGACTGGAAATATTCCATCAAATATTTATTCCTAATTAGTTCATGTTCTAAAATTATTCTCCATTTCGATTCTTGTTCCTATGACGCCGACAAGACGCAGGTACTCGGTCGACGAACCCGCTTGTACCTTAGCCATTTCCTTCTCTCACACGTGTTTATATTTCCCTTATGTTCATCGCAGTTTTTTTTTTTAGTTTTCAGTTGTGCCTTCCTGTATTCTCTCTCTCTCTCTCTCTCTCTCTCTCTCTCTCTCTCTCTCTCCAGCTTGTCATCGTCTGTCTTATCTTCTTCCAAATCATATTTCTTGTCCCATCTGAACATCTAACACTTTTTTTCTTTAATTCCATCCCTACCCATCCAGTATTGTAAACGTTCACTTCTAGGATCTGTCTACTCCAATTTTCTCAAACTTCCCTCATCTTACATTCTCCTTTCACCTCCATTATACCTCCATCATTTCCTCCATCCTCTCTGCCCCTCTTCCGTATTCTCTCCTTTTCTCCAGTTTAGCTTCGTCTCTCCTTCCCTCCATTTACCATCTCCTCTTCTTGCAATCTCTTCTTTACCTTCCTTTCTCTCATTGTACTTCCCTGCTTTCCCCATTCTCCGTCTCCTACTCGACTCTCTTCTTTTCCTCAGACCAGCTCTCTCTCTCTCTCTCCTTACCTCCATTTACCGCGTCCACCTCTTGCAGTTTCTCTATCCTCATTCTTTTCTTCCCTCTCCGTTTCCTCTTTTACTCTCATCTTTTATCTCTATTTTTGCCTCCGTTCATTCATCTACTCTTCATCTTGTACTCTTCCATTCTCTCCTTTATCTTCTTCCCTTCACCCTCCACCTCTAAACCTTCATCTTCTGCCATTCCTGCTCTCCTTGGTAAGAAACGCATTAACACCACACAGCACCATACCACATCGCACAACACCACAACAGAATACACTACCACACTACAGTATCACCACTAATAAACTACCACACTACAATATCACCACACTGCTCCACACCTACACTACCACCATCCAACAACTACACAATAAGCACACAATGACTGCAGCAACAAAATGTTGGAATGATATTGCCTGAGAAGTGTCATTTCCACACGGTAAAAAGAGACGCTGTGCTTCACCCGCTGATGAGTAATTGTACCCCATTTCATTTTTATTTCCACAGCATCAGTGCCGATTTCGCGACCCAGTTTTAAACCCAGGCTCACCAACGGGTCTTATATGTACTTTGATTGACGCGCGCGCGCGGTGTGTGTGTGTGTGTGTGTGTGTGTGTGTGTGTGTACAAAACTGTGCATGTGGAAGGGATGAGGATTAGTCAAGGGGTTGACCTACTGTCTTTGAAAACTATAGATCAGAGGTCAAGTCACAAGACTAGGTCAAAGTTTGCTCTAACAAGGTTAATTTAAATAGTTTTAATCCCATCTTAACCAAATTTTGTGGAAAGGTTGTGCGTCTGGATAGAAAGAAGGGGGTTTGATTTTGAGAATAATCACTCAAAGATCAAGGTCACAGGGCAAAGTTAGAATTCAAGTGTTATGTCTGTTAGTGAAAATAGTTTTGATCTCTTTTTGACTAATGTTGGCGGAAGTGTTTTCGGAGGGTTGTTGTTTTTTTCCGAAAAATAGATGAAAACCAAGAGATGAAAAGGTTACAGGACAAGATTAACTTAACCGGTATACAGTTTTCATCTCATTTTGAGCAAACATTCAGGAAGGGTTCACAGTAAACAGCAAGGATAAAGGGATTCGATTTAACATTAATCAGTCAAAGATTTAGGTCAAAGGTCTCAGGTCAAGGTCAATTCAAATAGTTTTGATCCAATTGGTAGCCACCTAACGTGGTGAAAGGGTTATCGGCCAGACATGAAAGACATCATTCAATTCTGGGATCAATTAGTGGAAGGTTAAGCACACAGGGCAGAGTGTAATGCTGGGTGTTGCACTCACTGATTCTTCTTGTGTAGTATATAAAGTGAACTGAAGCAGACGTAACGTAAAATGCTTCACCGAGATAAGTAAACAAGCAACATCAATTCTCGTTCCCTGTAATTATGGTTGTTTTTTGGGCAGAACAAGATATACGGGAAGATTCTGCACTTAAGTTGTCTTGTTCTTCCTACTGAAGCAAAATAACTTCTGAAAATTATCCTCTTGTAACTAAGAGTACTTTTTGCTGGAGAAACGAAAGAAATGGACAAATGTTGCACTGCTAATATACACAGGGTGTCCCAGGAGGAAAGGGAAAAACTTCTGGCAAATGATGCATTAGGAAATTCTTGGTAAAAATGCAGTTATCAACCTGGATCCAAATCTCAACCGTTATGAAGGTAAACAATGAGTATCTGTGAATATATATCCTCAATTATGTCTACACACAGCACTGTCAGGCTTGAAGGGATATCCTCTAAACACGTCAACAGTTTTACCATCAGTTTTACTCCACTGTTCACCTGTTCGGGTATTTGTTAGAGAACCTACAACCGTAATCTAGGCAGCGCAGCATTCTTCAAAGTACCTCTTCCTTTGTGATTTAGTTTGCATTTTACACTTTAACCCTAACTTGTATGGTACTTATATCGTTTGCATCCCGATATAGTTTGCTGCAATGGAATACAAGAGGATACTGTCACGGGGTTTTTAAAATAAATAAAAGCTATTATTAAAGGATAATGATATTGAAGAGCAGGGACAATGATTGTCTTGCATAATCAAGCAACGATTACTTTACGCTGACTTGCTTCGCACGATTCTCTAAGAACGAGAATTTATAAACTTTCTCAACAGTACACAGCAGAGACTACTCACAAATGCTGATTACTAGTACTGTTAGCCTCTGGAGAAAGTTACTTCACCCCTGACAATAAATAACTAATACTAATAATAATATCAGGATCTTGCCGATGCTTAACTCCTAGGAGGCACAACGGATTTTTAAGCTTAATACAACAAGACTGGCCTAAGTACCAGTTATGAATGGCAAACGTTTATGCAAGCTAGGAGCTAGGAGATATAAGCTTAATTGCGGAGAAATGAAACAAGAGTTTACATTACGTTAAGCTCAAGAAAAAGAACTGTTAAATTTATTGATTACAAAATAAATTTAACGTTACAATTCAAAATCAAATCAATGAGATCGCACTCACTCACTCACACAAGAGCTAAATTCTTACGCCTAGAAAAGAACACAACATGCGGTGCAGCTGGGCAGCATGTAAGGAAACAGCTCACTTAACTAAACTCTTAAACCTAGGAAAATACAAAAAGTAAATACTGGTCGATGAATGCGGTGTATCACCAACTAAGGTGGGAGTCTGGAGAACTGTAGTCTTGTGGAGTCTGGGTGCTGCTGACCTCTCTCTCTCACACTTCTGGAGCACAGAACCCCTCTCCATCACCGCAAACACTGGACTGCCTTCAAAATACGATGTATGGGCAGGACGCACAAGCCATCGGAAGAAGGTGTGGCTAACGGTTGAGGCAAGCAGGGGCGAACAATTAAAAAACAATAGTATCGCTCAGTAGAGCACTTAGTGACGTGCATTAAATCGGTCACTTTTGAAACAGTGACGAATGTTTTGAAAAGTATACCACCGAAATTGAGAGAGAAACGGTTAACTGAGCGATACACAGTGAGTTTTCCACTAATAGTTCGTGGCTTCTCACAAAAGGGAAATGTCGAGAATTTGATTCATGACATTACGCCCCATGAAAATTAAATCTTTCTTCCTTCAGAAGAAAGATTTCAATATACATACATATAAATCCTAACTCAGTCACACAAGATTCACACTGTGGTGTGTGTGCTATCCTGCTACAGGAGAAAGTTGCAGTCGCCAGTGAGCGAAAAAAACTCGTATTTACGTTAATAGAAACAAGCTTGAGGGAAAAACTCCGCGACGACGGTGAAAATCCTGTACTCAGGTCAAACTGAGTGAAAGTTCGCTACATTTACAATAACAACTAATTGTTATGTAGCGTAGTGTATGTAATACACGGTGTAGGTGTGACAGTTGTGGTGTAACTGTGCCTACATGTAAAATCACATAATACAAATTTATAGTAAATAATGACGATGAGGCAGAAGAGAAGGGGCGGCAGCATGCGACAGGAACGACCAGCTGATCTGCACGGCAATGCTGCACCCACCAGCTACACCTGCGAAAGGAATTAAGGTGGAGCATCAAAACTGTTATTTCTCTCTCTCTCTCTCTGCCTAGCAATCAGTACTTATGTCATTATTAACCAGGAAACGTAGTTCTTGAATTCACAAATTGCTTAGAACCCTTATAGCTTACTGGTTAACACTTATTAACTAGGAAATGTGCCAGTTCTTGAATTACTCAAATCTCTTAGAACGGGCAGTTTACTAGTTAACCTAACATTATTAACCAGGAAACGTGCCAGTTCTTGAATTCACAAATTGCTTAGAACGGGGAGTTTACTGGTTAACCTAACTCTACACTTACGACTAATACAGGAAGCTGAGAATCGCTATGCAATCTTGGGCAGGTCACGTTTTAATACCCACCGTGGGTGTGAACACTCATGTGGATAATGTGCATTCTCCAGGAATCCTCAGAGAGGCCCACAGCTCGAGACGTTCCACAAGGTAATTCATACACAGCCTCGGACTGTCTCTGCAGGGTTCTCAAACTTCCCCCTTAACTTATGGTATACATGTATGTACAGGCCCTGGATATACTGTGTCCTGTGGGGCCAACGAGTGAGATGTCTGGTCTACACTTTTAACTGGGAACCAGGCTGGTCCTTGGATTACTCAAATCTCTGAGGCCGCCTATCTTACAGAACCCAGCATACAACAGTTGCTAGTTAGTAAGCAGCTAGTAGGTGAGACATCAGGTCTACACCCACAATACCACTACCCTGTCTCTCATCTGACTCAGAGATTACGGGTGTGGTTACAAACGGCACAGGAAGGACATGTCCCTGATTAGTGGTGTTACTTTGACACACACTGTAGAAATGCACAAAACTATCTATGTCTCGTCCCATCCCTGGCCAGAAAAAGTCAGCTCGGATACGGCCCTGGGTCTTCCTTTTGCCCATGTGACCTCCTGAGGCTAAACAATGACCCCATTCTAACATTGCTAGGCGGTACTTGGCGGGAACGACAAACTGCAGTCGAACCTCGCCCTCGGATGTTCGTGACTCACGGTAGAGCCGTCCTTGTTTGTGAAGGAACTTGGCTCGACCTCCCCGTGAATACTTAATCACTCGATCCTTTTGTTTGTTCCGCATGGCAGCAAGTGTCGGGTCAGAATGTTGTTCTTGTACAACAAGTTGACTACACATCAGATCTTGCGGCGATTCAATGATCACTGGGGTGACACAGTCTGGAGCCTCAGCCATGGCTCGTGTTACCGCAGCAGCTGAAGTCTGAGTAGCGTCATGTTCGGTGCAACTATCCTTGACCCCATAAATGTTGCCTATTATAAGGTCAAATAAGGGTTCTGGCATGACAACTGCAAGTGTCGTACCAGTATAAAATGGAGATGCCACCTGAATACATGCCTCAGGGAACAATCTCACTGATCCATCAATAAGGTTTGCATGGATCTGCCGACCTGTATACTGCTCAGGCCGAACTAGACTCTGCTTGACAGAGCAACCTGAGGAACCATTATCTCTCAGGACCTTCACAGGAATGCCTCCCACAAACCCTGGCTGAACAAGGAAGGTACTGTCACCTGTGCGAGGGCCTGTGGAGCAAGCAGCTAGCCACTCATGAGGCTGCTGAATTGATGCGGCAAACATTGTGCCTTGAGGATTATATTGGGAAGATGGAACATTGGCCATCTGTTTGTGGAGGGGGGTTCACTGTCACTGTGGGACTAGTGAACTGTGGGGAAGTACCCATACTGGTAGGGACGTGACCACCGTGCTGCTGCTGAGGAATGAAGGCTGCGTTCGCTTCCTGCCTCTTTTGAGCTGGTGGTGAAAAAGTTTGTCCCGACGGTCGGTTGCGTGGCTGATACTGCTGCTGGTTAGGGTACTTGTTGTACCTCTTCCACTCAGGTTTTTGAGTGTTTTGCCCCTGGTCCTTCCACTGCAGTTTTGGACCTTGGCCATTATTCTGAGAATGGCCTTGTTGCTGGGATTCAGTCTGAGATGGCTTCCCAGACTTGGCAGTATCTTTTCTGCTGTTCCAGGTGTTTTGCTTACGAGTTTGATACCCGTATGCAGTAAAGAATGCGTCAGCCTTTTCTGCCATTTGGCTGGCATCTTTCACCTGGCAGATCTTAAGCTGTGCTATGAGCTCAGCAGGCCACGACCTCTCTAGCTGTGTACGCAGCACAAGGTCAATTATCCCCTCACGCGTGGAAGGAGTTTCATCCTTCTCCATCCACTCACCTAAGTAAGCAGTGAGACGGTCGAGGAACTGAACAGCTGTCTCCTTGTCTTGGAGACGAGCTCACATGAACTGAACTTTGGCGTCGTCTACTGTGAGACCATATGCCTTAATGAGTGCAGCTTTCATCACTTCATACGTGAGATTGTCTCCACGAATTCTGTGGAGAATATCGAGGGCAGGGCCCTCAAACAGGCTAAGAAACTGAAGCCGCTTAGCTGCATCATTGAGCTGGTAAAGTTGAGCCATGTCTTCAAATCGAGCTATGTATGGCTCGATTTGCTCGCCACCTTTGTATGGGGGAAGCTTGATGTGTGGGGTCGCCATAACATGTGCAGGGAGAACGCTCGTGGAGCTTGAACCAACTGCACCAGATGTGTCTGAAGCCAAGGAATCTCGCTTGAGCTTCAGCACTTCAAGTTCATGTTTTTCTCGTGATTCTCGCTCGGCACGTTTGTGTTCTCGTTCTCTGTCTCGTTGTTCACGCTCGGGTTCGCACTGTTCTCGCTCGTATTCGCGCTGTTCTCGCTCGTATTCGCGCTGAATCTCACGCTCTTCACGTGCATCATTCTCACGCTGCTGGTCCATATTATGCTGTGAGAGTATGTACTCTTTAATTTCAGTTGGGTCTGTAAGACCCATATCTTTGGCTTCCTGTAAAAATATGGTGGTAGCCATGTCGCTAACTCAATCTAAATAACTAGCGACTCAGTACTGATTGCTGCTTCGCAAACGAATGCTAATAAATACAAGTAAAGAGTACAGACACAAGCTAGTGGTGACCAGTCTTATCTAGTTAACTGGAAAAGAATAAAGCAAAAATGCAAATGACTGGGAAGACTCAATAATTAACGCAATGGGTACGACGGCTACCCAGGAGCAAATAAAATCGTCTGGCGTTACCAAGAATAAAGAACTAAATAGTGTTAAGTACTCTGTGGATTAATAAAGCAAAAATTCACTTGCTAAATTAACGGTAAACACCAGTAAACTTGTGCCTATAAACTTTAATGATAAATACCTAAATATGAACGAGTGAGCACTATCTCGTGAATAGCTTTAAAGCTAGGAGTTAATATCCTGGAATAAGGTTGCCAATTGTCACGGGGTTTTTAAAATAAATAAAAGCTATTATTAAAGGATGATGATAATGATATTGAAGAGCAGGGAAAATGACTGTCTTGTTAAATCAAGCGATGATTACTTTACGCTGACTTGCTTCGCACGATTCTCTAAGAACGAGAATTTATAAACTTTCTCAACAGTACACAGCAGAGACTAATTACTCACAAATGCTGATTACTAGTACTGTTAGCCTCTGGAGAAAGTTACTTCACCCCTGACAATAAATAACTAATACTAATAATATCAGGATCTTGCTGATGCTTAACTCCTAGGAGGCACAACGGATTTTTAAGCTTAATACAACAAGACTGGCCTAAGTACCAGTTATGAATGGCAAACGTTTATGCAAGCTAGGAGCTAGGAGACATAAATATAAGCTTAACTGCGGAGAAATGAAACGAGTTTACATTACATTGAGCTCAAGAAAAAGAACTGTTAAATTTATTGATTACAAAATAAATTTAACGTTACAATTCAAAATCAAATCAATGAGATCGCACTCACTCACTCAAGAGCTAAATTCTTACGCCTAGAAAAGAACACAACATGCGGTGCAGCTGGGCAGCATGTAAGGAAACAGCTCACTTAACTAAACTCTTAAACCTAGGAAAATACAAAAAGGAAATACTGGTCAATGAATGCGGTGTATCACCAACTAAGGTGGGAGACTGGAGAACTGTAGTCTTGTGGAGTCTGGGTGCTGCTGACCACTCTCTCTCACACTTCTGGAGCACAGAACCTCTCTCCGTCACCGCAAACACTGGACTGCCTTCAAAATACGATGTATGGGCAGGACGCACAAGCCACCGGAAGAAGGCGTGGCTAACGGTTGAGGCAAGCAGGGGCGAACAATAAAGTAACAATAGTATCGCTCAGTAGAGCACTTAGTGACGTTCATTAAATCGGTAACTTTTGAAACGGTGACGAATGTTTTGAAAAGTATACCACCGAAATGGAGAAAGAAACGGTTAACTGAGCGATACACAGTGAGTTTTCCACTAATAGTTCGTGGCTTCTCACAAAAGGGAAATGTCGCGAATTTGATTCGTGACAGATACAGCTGTGTCATGTGCAGAATAAGTCGGTAAGAAAGATGCGTTACGAAATCTCCACAGCAGCTAAGAGTACGATCACTAACGATGTCAAGCGAGTCATTGCTTTAAGTGTGGCTGTCCACGTAAGCAGTGTAAGGGAGGGCGCCTACCTGTCTGCACACTGATTACAGCGGTTTGTGGCAGCTGAATACATACAGCACTACCCTACCTTCCTAGACCTTATGAAATTATTACTACCTGGAACAATACTGTGGCCCAAAACATTACTTCCCTTTGTACAACCTGTAACAATTTGAATCTGCTATGAACTTAGGTTATTTTTGTTTTTGTTTTTGAATGGTGATTTTTGTTTACTTTTGTTAAGATGGTAAAGATGACATAGTAATAATATCGAGGGATTTAATTAAATTTATAAACTAAGAATACTCACCAATCTCTGGCAGCCAGTAGTGCTTGAGTGGATTAATGTGTGGTGGTTTAATGGTCGTGGAAATCGTCGTCCGGGTCAGACTTCCCCACTGTCTCTTTTCTTCGCAAAATTTTTCTTCCATGTTTCAGGCTTGCTAAGTCTTTTCCGTGTATGCACTTGTCGTTCATTTTCCACAGGTGAATCACTAGAGCTCATGATGTTGCATAAATCCAGGTAAAAAGCTGAAATTAAAGGGCCAGCACCAAGGACCGTACCACCCCGCTAGGTATTTAATGGCTACTGGCGTTCCCTGGCACGTAAGGACGCGCGTGATTGGTCGAGCGGCAGCATGACAACACTGGTGTCCGAGAAACGCGCGCTCATTGGCCGGAGCCGCACCGTGTGCTTACACCCAGACTTGACTGTAGGGTCAGTGAACCCCAAAACATGCAACTTTGGCTCCTATACTGCCTTATTGGAAGGTTGTTTTTACCTTGGCCAAACTGACCACGTGGTAGAGTAGGGCTTCTATGGTAATTTCCCGCGAAAATTTGAAAATCGCCAGATTGTGGATTACGCCACTCCAGCAGCGGAAGCCTCTCTCTCTCTCTCTCTCTCTCTCTCTCTCTCACAGTATATATATATATATATATATATATATATATATATATATATATATATTATAAAGGAACGACGGTAAAGAAGAGCAACAGCCTTCTCTCTCCCACTTTCGATGCCCACCTCCCGTCCTCTCCTCCCTCACCTCCGCCACGGCCTGATAGTTTTCAGTGCTGATGGAAAGAGAGGAAAGGATAGGACGCGGAACAGAAAAAGGAAAATTTAAACCAGGAAATAAATAAGACAAGAAATTAGACTGAAAGAAATGGAGGTAAAGAAACCTTTAAAATTGCTATTGACATTTACGATTTTTTTTCCTTGGGTAAGATACGAGCATGATAATTTATTCTGTGATGAAAACAAGCAAGGTAAAGCAGTAAGTTTACCCATCCTCTCTTTCACATCCAGCCCACATGTTTCTCTAGCAGAGGCAAGTAAATGGGAGGAAGAGGAGGAAGAAGAGGAACAGGAGGTATAAGAGAAGGTGAGGAGGAAGAAGAGAGTGAACGTGTGAGATGAAATGGTATGTTAAGGGAGAGAAGGAGAAAGGTGTAAGAACGAAGAGGAACAAATAAAAATGTGGAATTACTGTGAGGAAAATGAAGAGGAAGAAAACAGACAGAATGAAAGGAATAATGAGTGACGAGGGTAAAGATATAAATACATCGATGGTGGGGCGTCATGAGCTGCTTTGTTTCTTGATAACACAAACACTGTCCCTCTTCAACTTGTCCAATATGGAAGGTTTCTGGGCAGGCAACAATTTACCTGATATCACTTTAATGATGTAGATGGGTAGTTGATGCGTCAATATATTACTACGATATCACAAATGGTTTAGCGGCAATTTTGGCTGATTTGGTTGAGCTAAAACAAAGTGTGTGATGGAAAAAAAAAAAAAAAAAACATAGTGAAGGTGTGCCACGGTACAATCAGCTGGACACCACTGCGATGGGTCATGGATGTGAGAGGATGGGAGAATGATGGTGGTATTGGGTGAGAGAGAGAGAGAGAGAGAGAGAGAGAGAGAGAGAGAGAGAGAGGAAAATATACCCAACACAGACCATGACCAACAATGACGACTATGATAACAATCTGAATTATAATTTACTAATATATGAATGACATTATTATTTTACCATAGCAATCTATAAAAACGGTCTAATGTTAAATAACGAAATAAACCAGCAACAAGAAGTGTAAATGTAATAGGTTCAGTTCAGTTCACGTCAGCCAAAAAAATCAGCTCAAGGCACTAGTGTTTAGGTGCGGCTTTTCACGTCTCAGGAGTGGGTGGGGTGGGCGGAGGAGGGTGGGAGGGAGGGGTTTGAATGGTGGTAGGGCATTGTGGGGACGTATATGCTGTGGAGGTGGTGTTGTGGGTAGGTCAGTATACGCAAGCCAAAACTGAGGGAGGAAAAACGATGTGGAGGTGGGTGGGATGGACGGTAAAGAAAAGGTGGGATGGATAGGATGGTGGTGTGTGGTGGAACAGGGTGGGATGAGTACACGCAGTAAAGACGGGTGTCGTATGAGGCGTGGCGGTGGCAGTGGGGACAGGTTTCTTTAAAAGTGTGGTATTCGGGAGTGGGGAGACAAAAGTGTAGGTGTAGGTGGATAGGGGTGGGCGTGATGGGTGGGCAAGGAGGTGTGTGGTGGGGCAGGGCTGGGGTAACACGCCCTGCAAAAGTGGCCATTGTAAAGCTCACTAGATTTCGCTGCGACGATGTTTGTTTTATATTTTTTCCATCCAGAAATGCAACTTCAGTAACAACAAAAACAAAGTAATCACACGCCACTCTCATATACCCGGCGCATCACAGCTTAAGGAAGGAAAAAAATAAAATGAAAAATGCGAGGCGATGGTGTAAGGGTAAAAAACAGTGAAGAAATTAGTTGGAAGATAAAATGGCTACCATGTAAATGTGTGACGGAAAAGAATACATCAGGAGGACTGGCACCTGAACCAGAGTTGATGGAACGTGGAGATGATGGAAGGGAGGATGAAGGGAGTGAGAGGAAGGGAGGGAGTGGGAGGGTGGCAGGGTTATGGAGGGAGAGGAAGCTAAGAGGCAGGGAGTGGGAGGGAGTTACGGAGTGGGAAGGATGGGGAAGGCGGAGGGAGACAGGGAGTGGGAGGGAGGCAGGGAATGGGAGGGAGGCAGGGAATGGGAGAGGGACGGGGATTGGGAAGTCAGCAGGGAGTGTGAGGGAGGCAGGGTGTTTGAGGGAGGAGGGAGTAGGAGGAAGGAAGGGAGTGGGAGTGAGGCAGGGTTGTGGAGGGGATGGCAGCTGGGAGACAGGGAGTGTCAGGTAATGAGGGAAGCCAGGAAAGTCGCCTATGGTCTGTCTGTATAACTTGGCCTAAACTTGCCATCTCTCCGTCTTGAATGGTGAGGTGTAACAAGAGATGGCACGTAAATATGATGCTAGTCACAAAGAAACGTTATGAGCAGGACGCAGTGGCTCAGTATTGTCTTTGTTACTAACTACGGGGAAAGGACAAAACTCTGCTAAACAAATGTGAACGAAATACTGTACAGGAAAGGGCAGGGAAAAATGTCGATTACTGGAAGGGAAGATGAAGAAATAGTGAGGCACCAGGATGAATGGCAGAGGAAATGGACACGAAAAGCTACAACAAGAGAACAACATGGAAAGGGAAGGAGGAAGAAAGTATAAAAGAAATAAAACGTAAATAAAAATGCAAGGAAACGTAATAATATAAGTGATGCTTCTTTTCAGGAATGCATATGACTACGGCAATGTATTCTTAGCCAACAAACAAGGAAGATATAACTGAATCCCCTGTTGATCCCTTTCCTTCAGACTATCAATTTCTTATGGCTTCAGAGGTAAGCAGAAGGGAGGAGTAGACGAAGAGGGTGAAGGGACGCTGAAGAGGGAGGAAGAGATGATGAGTAGAGGGAGAAGACCAAGTAAGAGTGAGAGTATGAACCCAAGAATAAATAACACGGAAGGTAAAAAAATAATGATCTTTGTGAGGTTGCTTTCGGGATATTGATTTGCCCCCGTGACCTTGATGTTCTACCAGTTGTTCTCAAAATCAGTCCCTTCATTCTTGCCTGACACTCAACACTGCCATTAAGTTTGGTCAAAAAAAAAAAAAAAAAAAGTTTTGAAGATGGCCTCGCTCTTGGGTATTGACCTTTGTACCTATTGTTATAAAAATTGAATCTCCTTATCCTTGGCTGACCCTCAGTCTTTCTACAAAATTTGGTAAAAATTAAATAAACTCCATTCGAGTTTCAGGATCGAGAATGTGACCTTGCACGGTGACTTTGGCCTCCAACAGTTTATCCTCAAAACAGAATCCTTTCATGCCAGAATCCTTCCACAAGGTTTTGTCTAATCTGGATAAAATACAATTAAGCTAACTTGGCCATGTGATCTTTACCATCAACCCCTAATATCGAAATTAATAGTATAGCCCTGTGGCAGATCCTGAACTCTTCCATTAAGTTTGGTTAAAATCAGATCAAAGCTGTTTTAGTTATTCTTTTTACAGTCAGACATGTATTGGTTGATCTTCGCCCTACTCCTGTGAGCTAGACCTTTGACTGTTCTAAAAACAGAATCTCCCTGTTCTTGCCTCACCCTCAGCCCTTCCACCAAATTTGGTCTAAATAGGATCACAGTGGTTAAAGTTTAGCTTTCCTTGCGACCTTGGCCTTTGAATGGTTGTTCTTAAAATCAGATTCCGTCGTCCTTGTCTTACCTTAAACCCTTCCACAAAGTCTTAGTACTTTTTTCTGTTGTTTTAAATAATAACAGTTCAGTCCCTTGGCCAACCCTCTAGCATTCCATCAAGTTTAGTCCAGATCAGATCAAAACTGTTTTAATTAAATAAATAACAGAGGCGCTCTGATCGAAATTTAAGACTGCCCAGTGACCTTGGTCTTCAGTTGATTGTTCTCAAAGTTAAATCTCTCAACTCTTCCATCAAGTTTGGTTTAAATCAGATCCTTGACTTTTGATTGAATTTTGTTTTTTTAAAGGCCAGTCCCTTGGCTGACCTTCGGCTCTTAAAAGAAATATTATTAAAATTCGATCAAAACTCATCTTTTCTATTCAGACGGTCACACACTGAACAAAACGTAACACCTGCCTCGCTGTGGCGCCTGCAGTGCAGATACAAAGATGTGGCAAAATATTAAGGGAGGCTGAGGAGGAAGGAGATGGTGAACACGAGAGGAAGAAGGACGCTGAGAATAATTCGCTGAGACAGTGTTTCATTAGCGAGGAGAAAGGCTGGTGGTGAGATATGGTGATGTGGCAAATTAGGGAGATAATAGGCATATGAGAGAGAGAGAGAGAGAGAGAGAGAGAGAGAGAGAGAGAGAGAGAGAGAGAGAGAGAGAGAGAGAGAGAGTTATGGTTCTGGGTTGAGGTGACTGTCATTTGTATTTAATTCCCGATAACTGTGTTATTTCTAAACAAGGATAACACAAACATGGAACACTCAACCATCTTGCGTCTTTGTGAATAAAATGAAGTCAAAATAAAGCTCATATGACAGAGTACCTCAACATTAATCTACAAAGCACTCACAGAGCGTATACCTCCGCAAACGAAAATAAAACTTGATTTACTACTGTAATTCCCTTTTCTTGATTAATATTTCATTGGTGTCACATGGTTAGTTAATTTTACCGTCTTAGTCCATGTTCTTATACTGTTTCAGAGAGCACATACTTCTGTCACTGCCAGTAATATCTATTACTAATTTCTGCTTCCAGATCCGGATCCACTTCACAATCTATTAAACTCTTCCATGACACACTGCCCACCTATCCACCAAATGTCATTGAAATCCGATGACAACTTTTTGATATATTTGTACGCAAACAGAGAGACACGGGTGAATACATAACATCCACCCGGAGGTAAAAATTAATTTGCTTAAAAAAAGAAAAACAAGGAAAGAAAGAAGAAAAACCTGTGATAAACAGGTCAATCGTTAAGAATAAATACAGGAGATACAGGAGTAGGAAGATAAGGCTGATGGAAAGCAAATGTCTGAAGGAAAAAAAATCCAGCCAGAGGATTGGCACCCGGACCTGAGGCGATGGAACGTGTGCAGCAGGAGGGAGGCAGAAAGGAAGTGGAGGGAGAAATGGAGTGAGAGGGAGGTAGGGAGAGGGATGAAGGTAGGGAGTGGGAGAAAGGTAAAGAGGGTGGTGAGAGGAAGGTAGGGAATAACATACAGAGAGTGAGGTACGGGGGTTAAAGACAAAGAAGATGAAAAGAAAACTACGTCAGCTGAGAATAAAGAAATGAGAGGGAGAAAGACAGTGAAAGAAAAGAATGGTAAAGAACATAATAAGAAAAATACTCTCTCCGATGCTGTTTTTTTTTTCAGGACAAGACATCAGTACAGTAATATGTTTTAGGATTACCAACAAAGCGATTATAACAGTGGTCTTCCTGTTCCTCAGCCCTGTCTCTTAGCTGCCTAGTCAAGCAGGAGGAGGAGGAGACGAAGCGGGTGAAGGGAGAGGGGAGGAGACGAAGAGGGTGAAGGGAGGGTGAAGAGAGAGGGGAGGAGACGAAGAGGGTGAAGGGAGGGTGAAGGGAGAGGGGAGGAGGAGACGAAGAGGGTGAAGGAAGGGTGAAGAGAGAGGGGAGGAGGAGACGAAGAGGGTGAAGGGAGGGTGAAGAGAGAGGGGAGGAGACGAAGAGGGTGAAGGGAGAGGGGAGGAGGAGACGAAGAGGGTGAAGAGAGAGGGGAGGAGGAGACGAAGAGGGTGAAGAGAGAGGGGAGGAGACGAAGAGGGTGAAGGGAGGGTGAAGGGAGAGGGGAGGAGGAGACGAAGAGGGTGAAGGGAGGGTGAAGAGAGAGGGGAGGAGGAGACGAAGAGGGTGAAGGGAGGGTGAAGGGAGAGGGGAGGAGGAGACGAAGAGGGTGAAGGGAGGGTGAAGGGAGAGGGGAGGAGGAGACGAAGAGGGTGAAGGGAGGGTGAAGGGAGAGGGGAGGAGGAGACGAAGACGGTGAAGGGAGGGTGAAGGGAGAGGGGAGGAGACGAAGAGGGTGAAGGGAGGGTGAAGGGAGAGGGGAGGAGGAGACGAAGAGGGTGAAGGGAGGGTGAAGGGAGGGTGAAGGGAGAGGGGAGGAGGAGACGAAGAGGGTGAAGGGAGGGTGAAGGGAGAGGGGAGGAGGAGACGAAGAGGGTGAAGGGAGGGTGAAGGGAGAGGGGAGGAGGAGACGAAGAGGGTGAAGGGAGGGTGAAGAGAGAGGGAGGAGGAGACGAAGAGGGTGAAGGGAGGGTGAAGAGAGAGGGGAGGAGGAGACGAAGAGGGTGAAGGGAGGGTGAAGGGAGAGGGGAGGAGGAGACGAAGAGGGTGAAGGGAGGGTGAAGGGAGAGGGGAGGAGGAGACGAAGAGGGTGAAGGGAGGGTGAAGGGAGAGGGGAGGAGGAGACGAAGAGGGTGAAGGGAGGGTGAAGAGAGAGGGGAGGAGGAGACGAAGAGGGTGAAGGGAGGGTGAAGAGAGAGGGAGGAGGAGACGAAGAGGGTGAAGGGAGGGTGAAGAGAGAGGGGAGGAGGAGACGAAGAGGGTGAAGGGAGGGTGAAGGGAGAGGGGAGGAGGAGACGAAGAGGGTGAAGGGAGGGTGAAGAGAGAGGGGAGGAGGAGACGAAGAGGGTGAAGGGAGGGTGAAGAGAGAGGGGAGGAGGAGACGAAGAGGGTGAAGGGAGGGTGAAGAGAGAGGGGAGGAGGAGACGAAGAGGGTGAAGGGAGGGTGAAGAGAGAGGGGAGGAGGAGACGAAGAGGGTGAAGGGAGGGTGAAGGGAGAGGGGAGGAGGAGACGAAGAGGGTGAAGGGAGGGTGAAGGGAGAGGGGAGGAGGAGACGAAGAGGGTGAAGGGAGGGTGAAGGGAGAGGGGAGGAGGAGACGAAGAGGGTGAAGGGAGGGTGAAGAGAGAGGGGAGGAGGAGACGAAGAGGGTGAAGGGAGGGTGAATGGAATAACAGCAGGAAACGAGGGATGAGAAGCCGAGAAAAAAGTTTATTAGGCTGGTAGTGAGATGTGGTGACGAGGAGAATGAGGTAGTAATGGAAATATGAGAGAGAGAGAGAGAGAGAGAGAGAGAGAGAGAGAGAGAGAGAGAGAGAGAGAGAGAGAGAGAGAGAGAGAGAGAAAGTTTTGAAATATATGACCCGACTGCATGCGGGTAAGGGAGAAAAATACGGGGATACGAAATGCAGTCTATGTATATCTCTAAAAACAAGTCCAATTTTATTTTACTATGGCCAAATCTACACTATTAGGTAATACGTGAGAAAAAATAACGTTATAAATAAGCAGCATCAGCAAGTGTGAATGTAATAAAGTTAGGTCAGACGATGAAGAAACACACTGGTATGGCCCCCAGTACGTTCTTCTCTTTTACCACTGTCCATCTCCTCTCTGCCCTCAAAGTAAAGATTAAGGAATGAATATATCACAACACACGTAGGCTAATTTATGGTCTAGATTTGCTCTCCCCATTAAGTATAAAAACCCACGGCAGTCCATGGAAACCGGAAGGCGATGCTGTCAGGGAAGAAATGGATGCGAGAAGAGAAGGAAGATGCAATGGCTGAAGGAGAAGGATACATCAGGAGGATTGGCACCTGGACCAGAGGCGATGGTACGTGTCCAGTGGGAGGCAGAGCAGGTAGGGTAGTGAGAGAGGATAGGCGAGGGAAAGAGGAAGAGGAGGAGGCAGGAGGTGGGATGGAGACATGGAGTGGGAGGAAAGCAAGGGAGGAGGCAGGGATTGAGGGAGAGGCAAGGAGTGGGATGGAGGCAGACGAGGGAGGCGGGAAATGGGAGGAATGTAGGAGAGGAGGCAGCGAGTATGTGGGAGGCAGAGGATAGGAGGAAGGCATGGAGTGGGAGGAGGCAGGAGAGAGGCAATGACGATGGTGATGGGGAGGCAAGTAGTAGAAGGGAATGAGGAAAGGTAGGAAAGCAGACAGGGAAAGAGAGGACAGGCAGCAAGAGAAAGATGACAGATAAGGGAAGAGACTGTTGAGAATAAGTGGGAGGCAAATCAGAGAAGAGAGAGGAAAGACAGTGATGAAGACGAGGAGGAAAGGAACTGAAAGACGTGAAAGTAAAACATTAGGAAGGAAAATAACACAAGGCAAGATATAAATGGGAGAGAATTGTACACACTGGAGGAAGAAGGATGAAGGTATTAAACCCTCTCATTGTCGGGAGAGATGATAGAGAAGGACGCCTGTACGCGGTGGCACTAATATTACAGGGCGGCTCCACTGACCGGTCATACAAACATCCCCACTTCCTTTTAGTCTCCGAAAGAGGATGGTGACTGCAGAATAAAGGCAATCTCGTCCTGCAGTCTACTGGGTATCGCGTTCAGATGAACTTAGGATCACAAACAGCAACAACATCAACATTAATCCAGACAGTTTCAGTAGCCTAATTTATTCCAACAAACAGCTGAGTTGGAGGGAGGGTGTCATAGGAGGCTGAGTGTTGATACTGGCACCACAACCCTTCCATGGTCAGCACAAATCTATCACTCCCTCCCAGCCAACGCCATAATTATTCAGGGGACAGTAAATCACCAAACCTGAGTGGTAAATCCTTCACTACGACAAGACTTTCCAAAAATGCATAAAACAAACTGGTGGCGGCGGCAATAAAGGAATCCTCTAAATATAAACAAAATGATATTCTTTCTGGCCCCTTCACTAATAAAGATAATTCCCAAGATGAGTAAAGTGATGTGGTGCCATTAAGACCAAAACATGTGAAGGAGGAGGAAAGCAGGGAAGAGAAAAGAAGGTAAAGACGGGAGAGAAGGCAGTGCGGTGGAGGAAATATGTGGAGAGAATATAAGAGGCGGAGAGAAAGGAGGAGGGAACGGAGGAGAAAAGTGGAATGGGGCATGTATAAGAGAGAGAGAGAGAGAGAGAGAGAGAGAGAGAGAGAGAGAGAGAGAGAGAGAGAGAGAGAGAGAGAGAGAGAGAGAGAGAGAGCACTGGGGAAAATATGTCGATCAGCCATGAGAGGGTAAATCGCCCCTTTCTTTACTGTTCTCTCTCTCTCTCTCATTGTTTCTTCCTTCATATTTATGTGAAGTCTTTTATTTTCCCCTCCTACGTCTCTTTTTATTTTTCCATTTCTCTTTCAACACCCATTTCTATTTCTGCCTTTAGTTCCAGTTCATATTTCTACCTTTGTTCTCTTCCTCATATTCTTCCAGCCTCTCACAAACCCATTACTTTTTTCGTTACTCACTTTGGTCCTCTTATTTCTATATTTACCATCATCATCCTCTTGCTGTGTTTATCTTTTCCCGCTCCTTCCACGTTCTTCCGTTGCCTTGGTTATATTTCACGTCGCCTCTCCTCTGTCCACCCTTTAACTTTCTTTCCATCCTGCCCTCTCGTCGCCTTTATGTTTCTCTTCTCTCCTGCCATCCCCTTTCTTCTCTTCTTTGCCTCCGCCCACGTATGGAGGAGGAACCATTAAGTGATTGCTCTGTCCGTCCTTGAGTGCGTGGGGACGGACTTCCATCAAACTGTTGTCGGTGATGCAGTACTAGTATGATTAGATGATGAATCGATTAGGAAAGCTAGGTCAAGGGGTCAAAGGTCAAGGTCATATGGGGTCGACTTAGTTTATCCTTGTGGGCGTGATATTTCCTGAACTTCTCGACGAATTTCGACCAAACATTTGTCAGTGATACAGTATGAAGGGACGATGAACTAATAAGGTCAAGGGGTCAAAGGTCAAGGTCATTCTACTTAGTTTATCCATGCGGGCACAATATCTCCTGAGCCTTTCGACGGATTTCGACCAAACTTTTGTCAGTGATACTGAACTGATTAGGCTAGCAAGGCCAAGAGGTCAAAGGTCAATGTTATATGGGTTTGGGCGCGAATCTCCTGACCTTCTTCGACGAATTTCAACCAAACTTTTGTTAGCGATACAGTGTGAATGGGTGATGAACTGATTAGGTCAGCAAGGTCAAGGTTTCAAAGGTCAAGGTCATATGGGGTCTACTTAGTTCATTTTTAGTTAATTTCAACCCCCAATAAACCTTGTCAAGGAGGTTGTATGACGAGGCCGTGGGCATGGCTTGACAGGCCTACCGAGCGACGCTTTGCGGCCACAGCTCAGGGTTCGTATCCCCAGCGTCTCATCTCTCGTCTTCTCCCTCTCTGCTTCTATCCTTACTTCTCCGCTCTTCATCTCCTCTTCTCCCCTCCCTTCTCTCGTTTCTCTTCTCCCGTCCCCTCCACCCCCCTCTTTCTCACTTCTTCCTTCTCCTCTTCCCTTCAATTCGTCTCCTTTCTTTTTTTATTTCCTCATCTCTTCTTTCTTCTCCTCCCCTGTCCTTCCTCCCAAACACCATCAGTTTTAGTTTTCTGCTCCACCAGTCTCGTCTGTGTCCCTCCTCCCCATTTTTCTCTCCCTCTGCAACATGAAACAGTTCTGTGTGTTCAGTACAGTGAAGTAAAGCCTGGAATGGTTCATCTTCTTTAGTGTTGATAAATACGGGGCCAAGTTCAGAGATAACCTTCAATACACACACTCTGCTCTCTCTCACCCTCAAACTTCTGCAATCTCTCACACTCACACTTTCACGCCTCATTATATGTGACCTTAGGCAACTCACTCATGGCATTCAACACCTTAGACTAGTTCACTCACTCATATCCTCTGTGTGATGGTAAACAGGATGAAACAGCCAACAATCACACTTCCAAAACCCCAGACACATATACCTTAATATTTAAAGATAATTCTAATTCTAAACACATAACACCTTTTCCCTTCATCCCGTCAACCCTCTCTTCTCTCCGCTTACACTGCTTCTCCTCATTCTTCCTCCTCTTATCTCTCCCTTCTTTTCTCCTTCCCTCTGCTCTCTCTCTCTCTCTCTCTCTCTCTCTCTCTCTCTCTCATACACCAGGTGATTAATGGCGACACAGCGGGAGTGACACCTATGAAAAAAAGAGAGAGAAAAAAAGTGCAGTTTGACCCACTCTCCCGCCGGGTCGGGGTCAGGGGTAAAGAAGGAAGAGGCTGTGGGAGTGAAGTGAAGGTGGGTCGGTAATTTCCAAACACTGCCTCTTTACCGGGATCCTTGGCAGCAGTTCAGCTAAACCTGGTACTGTACACTGCTCAAAATGCTGTCATAATTATTACACAGAATTTATAACATATTACTCTGACCGTACCTTTTCTTTCCGGTACGGAAAGGTGCTGGGAGGAATGAAAAAAGTGTTTAGATGTCGTTCGCTTAGAATGGATGTAAAGAGAAGGTTGTATGAGGGTGTTGTGGTACCGACTGCGTTATATGGGGCTGAAACATGGAATATGGGTGTAGCAGAGAGGAAAAGTTTGAATGTAATAAAGATGAGGTGTCTGAGGAGTATGTGTGGAGTGACGCGTATGGATCGAGTGCGAAATGATGAAGTGCGAAGGAGAACTGGAGTTGTTCGGGAGATGGCTGGTAGAGTTGAGCAGAGGGTGTTGCGATGGTTTGGGCATATGGAGAGAATGGATAATGAGCGATTGGTGAAAAAGATAACTAGATCTGATGTGAGAGGTGTAAGGCTGAGAGGAAGACCACGAATAGGATGGATGGACAGTGTGAAGAGAGCACTGGATGCGAGAGGGATGTCTGTTGAGCAAGGAAGAGTGGCTGTGCGTGACAGAAATAAATGGAGAGAAATTGTGAATGAATAAGTGATGACGCAGCCCTGAGGGGATATTCTCCCGTATTTGGTCTGATCAGCTAGTCAGGTCAGGTGCGGGTAAGGGGATGGGTCTGTTATGATGTGGCAGGGGTAAACCAGCTCTGCTGTCGGGCCCTGCTGCGGATGTTACTGATTGCATTGCGCAGTTGACCCTTGTGCGGTGTGGTGCGGTGAGGATCTGTCCGTTCTTCCCTTGGGGCTAAGATGCGGATGAATGTGTTTGAATGGATGAGTAAATGGGGAGTGTGTCGTCCTGTCTCGGCTACCTCCCTTTCCTTGGGGGAAACAGCCTAGGTATATAGATAGATAGACTCTGACCGTCAAGGGAATACCTCCACGTAACACCCTTTACCAAACATACAGATGCACCAAATTATAATCTGCAAAGAATAAGCACATAAGGGATCGTAAGCCACGAGTATGTAGCTTTAGATATTTCGTAACCCCTCTACCAATCTGTACATTTCGCCTCAATATCCTCTTTTATGTTGTTTTTGTAAACCATGGCAATACAAAAGGGATGTAAATGGCCTACCGTGCGTAAAAATGCTGAGATGCACTGTCCAAAATAAATAAGTCAGGAAGAGGAACTACGATACTTCCTATGCCACCTACTATAGTGCCCTGTAAGCTACTCACTGACAATCAAAGGAAAATCGACAACAAGGAGTCACTAATACTCCTAGTGTAAGATAAATGAACAAGATAAATATAAATGACCACGACCTTTAAGTTGCTTTAAAATGTAAAACAATGAATGGTAAAACTACAATGGTAAAATGGCTTCTGCAGATGTTTCTATAGCACTTCTTCGTGACTACCCCCCCACCATCTCCTTCAGTGGGACGCTATCACTTTTTAACCGAAAAGACGATTTGGATATCGTTGTACTTGAAGAGTTTTTCGTAAGACTTAAAAATAATTAATATTATGGAAGTTGGGTGTGAATGTTGGTCCTATATCATTTCTATCGCACTTCTTCGTGACTAGCCAGTGGATATTGACCCACCATCATGCCTCCATAATGCTACGGCTCCACTTCCATCGCACTTCTTCGTGACTACCCCAGTAATCATCTCTCTCAATGTGATTTTCTCATCTTTTCTCCCGAAACAACGGTGACGTAATCGCTTCACTCCTGAAAGTAATTTAGAAGTATTTAGAATAATTAATCTTGATATGATTGCAACAAGGCGAGGGTTTGTTGGTGGGTCTGGGATGGGATACGGTGAGTACTCGCGGATGGCGGAGCAGCGGCGAAGGGAGGCAGAGAAGGGGAGGAAGGGGGCGAGGAGGTGGAGGGAGCATCACGCCGACAGCAGCACCACCTCACGCCCCACCTCGCAGGTGACTCAGCCGATGATGGGCCAGGTGTGTCAGAGGGAGGGTAAGATGGCGACGAAGGCGGCAAGGGAGTGGAAGGCGAGGGAGGCGGTCAGGGAGGGGAAGGCCCAGCACCCTACACGTCCCACCTCACAGGGGCTCCAGACAGTGATGGGCCAGGTGCGTCAGAGGGAGGGTAAGATGGCAAGGGAGTCGGTAAGGGAGTGGAAGGCGAGGGAGGCGGTAAGGGAGAGGAAGGCCCAGCACCCTCGTGGTACCACCTCACGTCCCACCTCGCAGGGGCCCCAGACGGTGATGGGCCAGGCGCGTCAGAAGGAGAGTGAGAAAGAGAGGGAGGTGGCGAGAGAGTGGGGGGGGCGGCACCCCAGTGGGAGTGCTACTTTACGCCCCACCTCACAGCCGGTGAAGACGGTGATGACTCAGGTGAGATAAAATGAAGGTGAGAAGGGGAGGCAGGCAGCCAAGGAGTGGAGGGCACGACACCCCGGCGGGAACACCGTCACACTCCCCTCCTGGCAAGGGCCCTTTGACCGTCCCCTGAGGACACAGACAAACACCGCCGCCCCGTCAGGGACTCAGGCGTGTGGCAGGGAAAGTGCTCGTCGGAAGGAGATGGCTAAGGCGAGGGAAAAGGCCCAGAATTGGCAACAAAAGAGCCGGTCACGTGTCCCCCCTGCCACTACCACCACCATGACCACACCCACCACCATCACCACCCCCACCCCTACCACCACCACCACCACCATCCGCCACATCCTCGGGTACTCCCTCATCACCACAACATCATACACCCCCACCACCGCCTCTCTCTCGCCATCCCCCACCACCTCCCTACCTTATAATATACTCCCTTCAGCGCCCCTTCGCTTTGCCCGAGACACCCTTAATCATACATTTCCTCTCCACCAGACGACCCTTCCACATCGCCTGCCCCCACACCCACCATCCCTACCCCAGTCACCATCACCCCACCAAAGCCCCAAGATCACCAACACTTACCTCAATTTGCCCCAGATAATGCCGGGTGGATGCACAAACCCCCCACATAATCCCCAATACCCCCGCCCAGACCGCCATCCCCCCCCACCACCACCCCAGTACCACCGCGGGACTGCAGACAACTCACGGTGAACACACACAACTCCTCCACACTGCCCCAAAACCCCTCACAGCCCCCACAACCCCCTTAAAGAACCCCCACAATGACCCTTAAAGTACCTTCACAATGACCCTTAAAGTACCCCCACAATGATCCTTAAAGAACCCCCCACAATGACCCATAAAGTACCCCCACAATGACCCTTAAAGTACCCCCACAATGGACCTTAAAGTACCACCCACAATGGCAGGAGTGGGAAACGGGCTGATGAAGGGGTTAGGAGAACGACCTTTGCCAGGAAGACTCTTTACTTTTGTTATAATCTTTGCTTCGCTTTTTTCTTGTACGGTCCTGTGAGACATAACATAATCCTTGCAACTGGATTTGTTTATTGTTTTCTTAATCTTTTCTGATGACATTATTCACTTTAGGATACGAGTATGTTTTCGGACGCAAGGTACTAGATCCTCACGTTATGGATTTTTTTTTTTTTTTTTGCTTGTTTTGTAATAAAGTAAGACTTGCTATTTGACTTCTAGGCGTGGGAGTGATATGAGAAAAGATGAAGACTGTTTTGGCTTTGTATTCACAAATATTCAATTTCCCTTCGTAATTTGTGAGATCTTTTGTTAGAAGGACAAGGAATAGAAGAGTGTAAACACTTCTTATGTCCCTTATTCTTGCCATGGATGTCATTTGCAGGAAGGACAGGGAAAGGCATGCGGACTTCCATGTTTTTCCTGCATAAACAAATCTTTCATTACGACAGGGAATTGATCTGGTTAAATCTTATGGCGTAAAGTATGATATGTTGTTATAAGTAGAACAAGCAGAATGCAAAATAATTTCATGTCAGTTGTTCGTCATGCAAAATGAAATTCTTTGATACGACGGGGAATTGATCATGAATTTAGTGTTGAAGGAGTAACGTGTGATTTGTCTTTACAAGAAAGACAAGCAGGGTGCACTGTTTTCCAGTATCTCTTGTACTTCCTTGAAGAAAAATAATCTCAGTTGGGACACTGGGATTTATCTTAGTTTTTGTATGAATCGCAGAGTTGGTTCCTGATTTTCTGATCTCCATTTTGTACTCTAGTACACCATAAAATGAAAAGGGAAATACGAAGGGAAAGACTGGAAGATGGATAAAGAAAGTTATTCGGTACGGTGACCTTCGTTTCAACCGCCTGACTAATATATTTAGCTGCAGGAGAGGGTTCTCGTAGTGAAAGGTTTGCAGACAGTGTATTAAATGTTTTAACCCTTTCAGTACCGAGACTTCTTGGTGCTTGCTCATGCTGTGCTCAGATTATTTTGTTCTGCTTACAGGAGACCTCTGGTAGTGATGGGATTTCATCATCATCATCATCCGGACCTCCTTTCCCATCTTAGGGCAGGGTGAGGAGAAGCAATGTCCGGACAACCCAAATTTGCCCAGTCCAATGGGCCACTCTTCCATTCGCTCACCACTCAAGCCCCCGGAATCCTGGCTGTATCTGATACACCAAAAACATTCACCATGTTCTGTAGCTTCATAAACGTATTAGATTTATGATAGATTATTGGCGTCCTACTACCTACTACCGTTGAGTTTTATGTAGTATGTACTGAAGTTCTTGTAGCATTATTATTATTGTTATTATTATTATTATTATTATTATCATTGTCGTTATTATGATCATTATTATTATTACTCGAAGTTGAAATAGTAGTAACGCAAGCTCGTTGTTACCCTCTCTGGTAGCTTGACGGTCGAAAGCAAAAGGAAACCTCGTACAGTATATACCCCCACCACATACTGTGCTGCGTGTAAACTGTAGACAGGTGCAGTGCAAGTCGTGATGTGTTATGTCAGGCGGCCTCAGTCCAGATCATATGGAGGACATTACCAGCTTAGATCTGGTTTTTATATTACGCGCGTGTGTCTGGGGATGAGGAGGGGGGAAAGATGAGATGGCTGACTGGTGGGTGTGGAAGTGCAGGTAGGTTGCTAACTTATCTCTTTAATTCATATGGTTGGGAGGTGTTGAACGGTAGCTGGTACAAGTTACAAGGATGATGATGATGATGATGATGAAGAGGGCAATAGGGTTTTTATGATGTTATGCTTGTGGCTCTGGATAGGCTATGGTGGTTACTATGTCAACAACCTCATATTGTTGGTAATTATACAGCAAAAGGTGGACGCGTTATGCAAAGGTGTGTGAGTTTTATTCTTGCTGTCACGTGATGATAATATCCAGGCTTAAGGAGTCCCCAAGTAGGCCAGGCAGGAGATTAATGAAGAATGAATCTAATCCATCAGTTTTTAAAAGTCTCCCCCAAACTGAACACACAATCGTTCGCTGGTGACAAAAAAGATGTGCTCGGTCTGAAGGGCTAAAGGAAAACAGAGATGCTGATATTTGAGTAAGGTGAGTGGGGACAGGACAGGGCGACATGAGGGCGATTTTTTTGTGGCCACCCCTTACGGGATTAAGGAGTCTGGCAATAGATAGATAGATAGGTAGTGGTTGTTGGTTGGGCATGTTAATGGTAAAAACGTGTACTTATCATCCTAGTGTTATATTAGTGCTGGTAGTGGTTGAAATGGTGGTAGTATAGCCTAGTTGTTTTAGTAACGTAGCCAAGAAATCTCTGTCTCTTTCTGTCCGTCTCTGTCTCTGTCTGTCTCTGTCTCTCTCTCATGGCAGGAACAAGTCTAAAATTGTATTCCTGGTCACCTCCGAAGTATTAATGAACTAGGAGACATTCATAAGAGACTGCCACCACTAAATATCCACCCACACCCACACCCACCCCCACCCCCACCCACACCCCCACCCCCACCCATTCTTTCTTTCTCTGTTTGTCATTGTTCTTTACACTAATCCTTTCCACCCTTCCAGGAATTTATCAGTCTCTCTCTTACTGACTCGCTCCCTCGCCAACCTGTGTCCCTGAGCAAGACAAAGTGCCAGAGTGATGGAGTGTTCGTGCAAGTACGGTAAGGTCCCATAATTTTAGTTTCAACGTCAGCTGCGTTTTAGAGTATGATAGTGTTAAAGTGTCAAAATCCCGGAGTGCCAATCTCAAAGTGCCGGAATGTCAGTGTCAGAGTGCCGTAGTGTTATTGTAAAAGTGCCAGAATGTCAGTGCCTATGTGTCAGTGTTAGTGTCAGAGTGTATGAGTGTCGGAATGTCGGTGTCAGAGTGCCGTAGTGTTAGTGTAAAAGTGCCAGAATGTCAGTGCCTATGTGTCAGTGTTAGTGTCAGAGTGTATGAGTGTCGGAATGTCGGTGTCAGAGTGCAAAAGTGTCAGTGCCAGAGTGCCATTGCGTCGTCGTGGCTCAAGCAGGATCGACTTCACTTAAAAGTTGGACAATTTATGTGGGTGTGTGGCAAGACGAGGCGGTGTGAAGGTGAACGTGGTTGGGGAGTATGTGTGGGTGTGTTGGGAGACGAGGCAGTGTGTAGGTGGACGTGGTTGGGGAGTTTGTGTGGGTGTGTTGGGAGACGAGGCGGTGTGTAGGTGGACGTGGTTGGGGAGTTTGTGTGGGTGTGTTGGGAGACGAGGCGGTGTGAAGGTGGACGTGGTTGGGGAGTTTGTGTGGGTGTGATGGGAGACCAGGAGGTGTGTAGGTGGACGTGGTTGGGCAGTTTGTGTGGGTGTGTTGGGAGACGAGGCGGTGTGAAGGTGGACGTGGTTGGTGAGTTTGCTTGGGTGTGATGGAAGACTATCGGTGTAAAGGTGGACGTTGTAACCTTATGGGGTGAACAAGTCGCTGGAGTACAAGTGCATGGAAACATCAAGAAATCTGGGCAGAAAAACGACGCAAGTTGCCTGATTTCTGTGCTGCACATCTTAATTAAAGCAAATAGATCCTCAAGCGTAACTTACAAGGAAAGCGTCTAGCATTCCAAAAAATTACCATATCTAATTATATATACATATATATATATATATATATATATATATATATATATATATATATAACACCAAATTAGGGAGTGTTGGCTTAGGCTTACGACCGTTCACAACTTTCAGTTTCTCCTTGTAAATTCTGGAGGAAAATGGCGTTTCTAGTTTATCCTTAACACTGCCATTGAGAAAAATCTGAAAGTAGCTATGAAAAATATGCTTTAGAAAAAAAATCACATACTACTGTGACTACATAGTATTAATATAAACTTAATAAATTCTGGCGTATAAAATGCACAAGAAACTCATGAAACTGTTTAACTGAGTGAGTATATCAACACAACTTTCCACTGTGCCAATTACAGTAATAAAAAAATATATGCTTTAAAAAAAATCACGTACCACTGTAACTGTACTGTATTTAAGATCAACGTTAATCAATTTTGGCATACAAAATGCACAAGAACTCAAGAAAAAAAAAACATGAAACTGAGCAAGCATATCATCACAACTCCCCAAATTAAACTGTTCCCGTCGACTGCTGTAAACAACAGCTGATACTGTTACGTCAGTAACCCCAGACTTCGACATGACTTAATCTTTGTTTCTGAGTGTGTACTATTAAATATGAAAACAAATTACGATCAAATTATATGATGATACTGCAAGAATAGTTGTTATAAAGAAAATCAGTTTCAGTTAATGAATTTTCAACTAATTTATGCATACAACTTCTCACCAAGAAAATGAACACAGGATGTGTGCTGGTGGAATGTCGCTTACCTTTCGGCCTTTATTTTTGTCACTCCCAGCATCCCACTAGCCGCCCAGGGCCATATCATGATGCAACTAGCTGTGGAGCGTGCAGTGCTATCTCAGAACAACTGCCACAATATTTCACAGCAGGGGACAGAAAAATTAGTTTCCCATTATGATCCATAATTATATTACTGAGTAAGCTTTTTATGATGAATTTACCGTCTTTGGTGGGTGTGCAGCGCTCACCTAGCACACCCAGAGTATACGCCCCTGCTAGAGAGATGCAGGAGCACAGACTCCTAATATGGGGCTTCGTTAAATTTACGGGAGTGGAGAACCTCGTTTTCTAATGTTCTTAGTGACTTCACAGACATACTTACTCCTGGAAATGCTTCCAAATCTAAAAGTAATCGGACTGAAGGAATTAAGGTCAGTCAGCCATAACAGTTCCATGGTTCCCAGGCATGTTGTTTTGGCCCTGTCCAAGTGTTAAGAAAAATAATGATAAATAATAGGAGAATTCTGAGAGTGCAACCTCCGTACCCACCAAGTGGTCTAAGGGCTGAATGTTTGACCTTGTCTTGTGACCCTAACCTTCAACAAATTACTCTCAAAATCGAATCACGTCATTCTTGCCTAACCCATAACAGATCAAAGCTGTTTGAGTTGACATTGCCCAGTGATCTTGATCTTTGACCATTCTTTTTGTCCTTGACCTTTGACTGGTTGTTCTCGTCATCGAGTCTCTGTATCCTTGTTTTAAACTGATCTCTTCCACAAAGTGACCTTACCTTTGACCTACTGTTCTCCAAATCAATAGGTCAGTGTCTGGGGTGATCCTTAACTCATCCACCAAGTTTGATCCAAATAAGGTCGAGACTGTTTTAGTGATTTGTTCACATATGACACACGAGTCGAACTTTGACTTTGTCCTATGGCCTTGACCTTTGATTGTTCTCCAAACTGAATCCCGTCATTCTTGCCTGATTCTCAGTTCACCCACCAAGTTTGGTTCAGATCAGATCAGGACTGTTTTAGTTGGCCTTGTATGATTCTCAGTTCATCCACCAAATTTGGTTCAGATCAGATCAGGACTGTTTTAGTTGGCCTTGCTCTTTGGCCTTGGCATTTGACCTTCCCTTGTGACATTGGCCTTTGACTGATTGTTCTTAAATTTAAGTCCTTTTATTTTGTCTTCATCTTAAACCTGTCCACCGTTTCGTCAAAATATGATAATAGTTTAGGTTGGCCTTGCCCTATAATACTGAACTTTGACATTTTGTTCTCAAAAACATTTGATTAACCTCTTGCCTGACCCTCAAAATTTCCACCAAGTTTGGTAAATATTGGACTGAAACTGTGAGCAGTTTTGTTAATACTGACACACGCGTGACATTGACCTTTAACTATTTGTTCTCAACGTATAATCACTTCATTCTTGTTTTACCCTCAACCTTTCCTAAGTTTGGGCAAAATTTGATAAAAACTGTATAAGTAGATCAGGCCAGGACAACGTTTGACCCAGCCATGTGACCTTGACGTTTGACCTGCTGTTTTGATAAACAAGAGGTTTACTCATTGGCTGTCACTCAACCCTTCCATCAATTTTGGTTAAAATCGGATAAAGTGTTTGAGTTATTTTGTTTACAAGCAGATAGCCAGACAGAACGACAGACAGACACAAACCGACAAAATCCTAACATCCTCTCCTGCTTTGCCAGCGGGGCACTATTCTTTTGTGGCTAAACCGACTGGATGTTGGGCTATTGTCCTCTGCTGACAGGACAAAGTATTACCACTAAAAACACCAGGGAAATATCATGACTGATAACCGGTGTGGAAAATGTGGCGCCATCCTCGGTATAACGACGTCATACGTATGGGAATTTGTGGATGAGACATCGTCAGTGTTGAATTTGATATCTGCTTGTGTCTCTATCCGATATCTGTTGTGTTACTGTGTTTCACATGCATAATTTGTAATTATCACTCTTGGGTCATAATTTGTAATTATCGCTCACTTGTTAATATTAATTACAGCTACAAAGTATAAGGATGGAAAAGGAAATATGACGAGCTTTCATTTACCCCAGTTCTCCTCACAAACACAACCAATCAGATGCAAGAATAGGACTGGAAACTCAGGTAGGCCTTACCTGCAAGATTCAAATGAATTTACTACAGTATATTAAACACTTTTAACCTCTCCGGCCAGAGAAATCTTTTCTATTTGATTCGTGTTACTTGCACGTAACTTATTTTCAGTTTAGGGCAGACGTCTGGTGGTGAAGTTATTAATGAAGGCAACTGCCATCTTCCCATGTTGATTGCCGAGCTGTGACAAGACTTTAACGCTGGAATGCGGTGATAATTACAAAAAAACGTTGCGGCAAGGATATAGAGCCTGTACTGGTGCCTTGTATAGTCATTGGGGTACAGGAAGTAAGCGCGAAAATCATCTAAAATATCCACCAAGTACTTGGCGTCAACTCCCTGCAGCGTTTTCCATGATCACAGAGTTCAGATTTGCAAAAATATATATTTTCAATAGTTTAGTTTTTCTTTGCACTTATTTATTGTGATCTTTATATTTCATCCACCATCGAACATTAATTTTACATGTCTCTCTATATATCCGTCTGTCTATGTCTTTGTCTGTCCACCTATCTTTCTGTCTCCCTGTCTAATTGTCTATCTACTTATATATATTCAACCATCAGTCTGTCTGTCTAGCTCTCTGTCTTTAACCAGATACATAAACTTATCTACCCGTTTCTCAGTCTATTTATCTATCCATCCCTCTTGCCTGTCCTGTCTATCCGGCCTGCCAACCTTCACCACAATGCTCTCTGTGTCTGTATCAAAGCTCACTGTGTACCCCCCGCCAGGCTCACCTTCTGGCCCTGCTCACAACACAAAGCTCTCCGCCTCGCACTGTTGGCATTCCTCACTGATTGCCTTTGTGTGTGTGTGTGTGTGTGTGTGTGTGTGTGTGTGTGTGTGTGTGTGTGTGTATTGTTTCCTCTTTTTCCTCCTCATTGCTTTCACTCCTCACTTCAATTTGCCCATCCCTCCCTCCCTTCACTCTCTGTCTGTCTGTCTGTCTCTCATACTATCCTTTTTCCTTTCCTGTTTCCTTTCCTTCTCTCTCCCTCTCTCCCTCCTCCCACCCCCTCCTCCCACCTCCCTCTCTCCTCTACCGACAACCATCTCCGTCTAATGTCCAAGTGGAAGCATGTGGACCCTTATAATTCAAATGATCAGGGAGAGTGGAGAGGGTAGGGTACTCTTGTGTAATACAGTATTGTGTAGGGAAGTGTAGTGTAGTGTAGTGTAGTGTAGTAGGGTGTGCTGTGTCGTGTTGCGTAGTGGGGTGTATTGTAGTGTGCAGTACAGAATAATGTAGTGGAGTATATTGTATTGAAGCGTTCCTCATTCTTTTTTAACTTCAGGTACACTTAAACCAAGCTTTAGGATATTTGGTTGCCTGAGAGATATCGAAACAACTGTTTAACAGTGATCTGGCAATAGTTTCCTGCTTTTGTGTCCTCTCTCCCACTTCCTGTACGCTGACC
>NC_137050.1:33282862-33330362 GCF_032717465.1 Coenobita brevimanus
AGTGACAGGTGTTACGGTCAGGGGTCGAAACCATAACATCAGTGAAACGTCTCTTAAACCAATTCAGATCTCAAGGCAATTATCACAGGTTCTCAGTTCCATATAGTAACCCCAGCCAGGAATCAGCCACTTGCAAAACATCGTATAGTGATTTCTTAAATAAAATCAGAAATATATCACTTATGTTTTAAAGCCACTGTGAATTAACTGGTTTATGATGTGTGTTAATATCACAGACAAAAGAAATGGAATAGTTCAAAGTTACATAAAAAAAAAAAATATTTACACTATTCACATTAATACAAAACCTAAGTAATTTTCAAATCAAACATGAAAACAAGTGATGCCCATAATGAACTCAATCTTATGGTTATTTATACAGATACATTAGGGATATGAGCTGCCAGGAAATATTAGTCTCTGGTAGGGGTCAGGAGCACAAATACAAAAAATCATAGACAATCACAGCCAACAAGAAAAAAAATAGTAACTTAGCTGAGAATGTGGCACAGAAATGTAAACCAGGCAGAGGTGAAAGGTTAATCCACGTGGCACAGAAATGTAAACCAGGCAGAGGTGAAAGGTTAATCCACGTGGCACAGAAATGTAAACCAGGCAGAGGTGAAAGGTTAATCCACGTGGCACAGAAATGTAAACCAGGCAGAGGTGAAAGGTTAATCCACGTGGCACAGAAATGTAAACCAGGCAGGGGTGAAAGGTTAATCCACGTGGCACAGAAATGTAAACCAGGCAGAGGTGAAAGATTAATCCACGTGGCACAGAAATGTAAACCAGGCAGAGGTGAAAGGTTAATCCACGTGGCACAGAAACGTAAACCAGGCAGAGGTGAAAGGTTAATCCACGTGGCACAGAAATGTAAACCAGGCAGAGGTGAAAGGTTAATCCACACACGTCAGGCAGAAAGCAAGAACCAACGCCCGCGGCAGAAAACCAAAAACTAGTAACCTCGTTTCTAATAACCAACACACACACACACACGCTCACTCAGGCCGGCCCACATCCACACAAAGAAACATAACTGTCTCGCGAAGCTCCACGAGTTAACGTTCGAAGCTCTGAGGATCCGACTTCCCACAAACCAATGAACACGAACCCAAGCATGAACAACAACTTTATACTATTTGTTAGTATAACAAATGTACATAACACAGGTGTGGAGTGACAGGTGTGAAGTGGTAGGTGTGGAGTGACAGGTGTTAAGTGGTAGGTGTGGAGTGACAGGTGTGAAGTGGTAGGTGTGGAGTGACAGGTGTGAAGTGGTAGGTGTGGAGTGACAGGTGTGGAGTGACAGGTGTGGAGTGACAGGTGTGAAGTGACAGGTGTGGAGTGACAGGTGTTAAGTGGTAAGTGTGAAGTGGTATATGTGAAGTGACACGTGTGGAGTGATACGTATGAAGTGGTAAGTGTGAAGTGACAGGTGTGAAATGACAAGTGTGAAGTGACAGGTGTGAAGTGATAAGTGTGAAGTGACAAGTGTGAAGTGACAGGTGTGAAGTGACAAGCGTGAAGTGACAGAAGTGACAAGTGTGAAGTGACAGGTGTGGAGTGACAAGTGTGGAGAGGTGTGAAGTGGTAAGTGTGAAATGACAGGTGTGGAGTGGTAAGTGTGAAGTGACAGGTGTGGAGTAGTAAGTGTGAAGTGACAGGTGTGGAGTGATGTGAAGTGGTAACTGTGAAGTGGTAAGTGTGAAGTAACAGGTGTGGAGTGGTAAGTGTCAAGTGACAGGTGTGGAGTGGTAAGTGTCAAGTGACAGGTGTGGAGTGATGTGAAGTGGTAGGTGTGAAGTGGTAACTGTGAAGTAACAGGTGTGGAGTGGCAAGTGTGAAGTGAGAGGTGTGGAGTGGTGTGAAGTGACAGGTGTGGAGTGGTAAGTGTGAAGTGGTAACTGTGAAGTGACAGGTGTGAAGTGAGAGGTGTGGAGTGGTAAGTGTGAAGTGAGAGGTGTGGAGTGGTAAGTGTGAAGTGGTAACTGTGAAGTGACAGGTGTGAAGTGAGAGGTGTGGAGTGGTAAGTGTGAAGTGAGAGGTGTGGAGTGGTAAGTGTGAAGTGACAGGTGTGGAGTGGTAAGTGTGAAGTGACAGGTGTGGAGTGGTAAGTGTGAAGTGACAGGTGTGAAGTGACAGGTGTGAAGTGACAGGTGTGGAGTGGTAAGTGTGAAGTGGTAACCTTGAAGTGACAGGTGTGGAGTGACAGGTGTGAAGTGACAGGTGCGAAGTGGTAAGTGTGAAGTGACAGGTGTGGAGTGGTGTGAAGTGGTCAGTGTGAAGTGACAGGTGTGGAGTGGTAAGTGTGAAGTGGTCAGGTTGAAGTGGTAAGTGTGAAGTGACAGGTGTGGAGTGGTAAGTGTGAAGTGGTAAGTGTGAAGTGACAGGTGTGGAGTGGTAAGTGTGAAGTGACAGGTGTGGAGTGGTAAGTGTGAAGTGGTAAGTGTGAAGTGACAGGTGTGAAGTGGTAAGTGTGAAGTGGTAAGTGTGAAGTGACAGGTGTGAAGTGGTAAGTGTGAAGTGACAGGTGTGAAGTGGTAAGTGTGAAGTGACAGGTGTGAAGTGGTAAATGTGAAGTGGTAAGTGTGAAGTGACAGGTGTGAAGTGGTAAGTGTGAAGTGGTAAGTGTGAAGTGACAGGTGTGAAGTGCTAAGTGTGAAGTGACAGGTGTGAAGTGGTAAGTGTGAAGTGACAGGTGTGAAGTGGTAAGTGTGAAGTGACAGGTGTGAAGTGGTAAGTGTGAAGTGACAGGTGTGAAGTGGTACATGTGAAGTGGTAAGTGTGAAGTGACAGGTGTGAAGTGGTAAGTGTGAAGTGGTAAGTGTGGTGTGACGTGACAGGTGTGGAGTGGTAAGTGTGAAGTGACAGATGTGAAGTGGTGTGAAGTGACAGGTGTGGAGTGACAGGTGTGAAGTGGTGTGGAGTGGTAAGTGTGAAGTGGTAGGTGTGAAGTGACATGTGAAGTGGTAAGTGTGAAGTGGTAGGTGTGGAGTGACAGATGTGAAGTGGTAAGTGTGAAGTGGTAGGTGTGAAGTGACAGATGTGAAGTGGTAAGTGTGAAGTGGTAGGTGTGGAGTGACAGATGTGAAGTGGTAAGTGTGAAGTGGTAGGTGTGAAGTGACAGATGTGAAGTGGTAAGTGTGAAGTGGTAGGTGTGAAGTGACAGGTGTGAAGTGGTAAGTGTGAAGTGGTAGGTGTGAAGTGACAGATGTGAAGTGGTAAGTGTGAAGTGGTAAGTGTGAAGTGGTAGGTGTGAAGTGACAGATGTGAAGTGGTAAGTGTGAAGTGGTAGGTGTGAAGTGACAGATGCGAAGTGGTGTGAAGTGGTAGGTGTGGAGTGACAGATGTGAAGTGGTAAGTGTGAAGTGGTAGGTGTGAAGTGACAGGTGTGAAGTGGTAAGTGTGAAGAGACAGGTGTGAAGTGGTAAGTGTGAAGTGACAGGTGTGAAGTGGTAAGTGTGAAGTGACAGGTGTGAAGTGGTAAGTGTGAAGTGGTGTGAAGTGACAGGTGTGCAGTGGCAAGTGTGAAGTGACAGGAGTGAAGTGGTGTGGAGTGACAGGTGTGAAGTGGTGTGGAGTGGTAAGTGTGAAGTGGTAAGTGTGAAGTGGTAGGTGTGAAGTGACAGGTGTGAAGTGGTAAGTGTGAAGTGGTAAGTGTGAAGTGGTAAGTGTGAAGTGACAGATGTGAAGTGGTAAGTGTGAAGTGGTAGGTGTGAAGTGACAGATGTGAAGTGGTAAGTGTGAAGTGGTAGGTGTGGAGTGATGGATGTGTAGGCTGTTGTCAAGACAGATGTACTGGAGAGGCCATGACGTCACACAGCGACAAGACCGCCTCTGCCGCCGCCGCCATGTTGGGTCACTCTTCGTCTGTACTGTACAGCAGTGTTCATGCTCCCGTATCTTGTCCAGTGTGCCGGCCTGCTCAGCTGATGGGTGTACTGTGAGGTATATGAGAGATTCTATAATTCTTCATCGGTGAGTTTTGTTGTCATATAGATGGGTATGTCAAGTAGATATCAATTAAATAAGGATATTTGGCCGCAGGATCTTCTTTACATGTGTGTTACTGGATCCTGATATTGGCTAATATGCCAAAAAGCTCAGCTTATGGGTGTACTCTGATGAATATGAGATTCTGTAGCCTTACATTGGTACTCTAATATAAGTTGGGCAGAAGATTATTAAATAAGGGTATGTACCCGCTGTCACTCAGGCAGGGGCGTACCTAGAGATTTGGGGGCCCGGGGGGCTAGGTTCTCTGCGGGGGGTCCCCCTCATTCTCAAAACTTATCTAATATCTCAGCCCGGGATTGTCGGGATGATTATATATATATATATATATATATATTAATAAATTAGCTTATAAATTTTTAGGACTTTTGGGGGTCCCCCCTCAATTGGGGGCCCGTGGGGCAGTGTCAAACAGACCCCCCGCCCTCCCCTCAGGTACGCCACTGCACTCAGGATCTCTTGGCCATCTGGTGTTAATTTTCCCACTTATTGTCCAACAGGCCAGCCTGTCAGGTTTTCGGTACACCCAGAAAAATAAAAGGGATTCTATAACACTTCACCAGTGACTTTTGAAGTTATATTTATGGACATGTTAAGAAGAAAGTAGAATTCAATCGAATTTCGATAAACAGCAGCCGTCGTTCATCCTGTACAGTACGTACAATACATGTGGTGCTACTGCTTCCATATATTGTCCAGTATTCCAGCCTGTCAGCTTGTGAGTGTACTCAAAGAGAAAAAGAAATTATGAGAGTTTTGAAGTTATGCATTTGGATATAGTTAGTAGAATATTACATGCACCTTCCTAACTCAACACGACTATCATTTTGTAAACAAATTACTGTTGACACGGCTGGATTTGTGGTTATTACATTTTAATTTTTTACACTGTGAGCCATTCATTACTGCCTTACAGACTATAACTAATATCATCTTCTACAAATCCTACTAACAGTAAGAGTAACGATGCTCTGATTTTACCATTAGGTGATGTCAATGATGTTTGTATACCATTAGGAAAATTGTTCAGAATGCAAATATACCGCATAGTGAAGGGTGTGCTGTACAATATTTGTCCAGAGCAGTGCTTCATGAGCTCAGGCAATCAGCTTTGCAGACATTCTTGCAGAAACCTATTTTCAGTTCCTTGCTAGACTTAACAGTATGACTCTTTACTCATCTGCTCATTCTGATCAGTGCTACTGCTGGAAAATATTTTCAGGTTAAATGCTGTTATGCTGAGAAGGAATGTGCAGTCAGCCTTATGTGGAGAAAAATTTAAAGTTATAAAGTGTAACAAGCTTTTTTTTTTTTCTTTTAAACTATAAAGCTGGATGTGACAGGCCAGCAGTGCTGTAAAGTGAGTACTGTGCTGAACACTGGTGGTGCTGATGCCACTGTGGCTCAAGTGTACATACTGGTGGTGCTGATGACACTGTGGCTCAGGTGTACATACTGGTGGTGCTGATGACACTGTGGCTCAGGTGTACATACTGGTGGTGCTGATGACACTGTGGCTCAAGTGTACATACTGGTGGTGCTGATGACACTGTGGCTCAGGTGTACATACTGGTGGTGCTGATGACACTGTGGCTCAAGTGTACATACTGGTGGTGCTGATGACACTGTGGCTCAGGTGTACATACTGGTGGTGCTGATGACACTGTGGCTCAAGTGTACATACTGGTGGTGCTGATGCCACTGTGGCTCAAGTGTACATACTGGTGGTGCTGGTACTACTTCAGTGCGTACTACTTCAGGTGTAGCGCAGTACATACACCGTGCAGGGAACCGGTGCTCCGGTGTGGTTGTCAGCACCTCACCAAGGTTGGACCAGAATCCTTGTCTTGGCGAGGTACAGGGAAATGTAAGGAGGTTTGGTTCCTGGGTGGCCGCCGCAGCTGCCTCGCTCTACCCAGGGTACACAGCACAGCGCCACCATGTGCAGGCTCCTTCTCGTCGCTGATTTCGTAAGTAAATGTTGATAATTATTATTACACACGAATACCCAGTGTGTGTGTGTGTGTGTGTGTGTGTGTGTGTGTGTGTGTGTGTGTGTGTGTGTGTGTGTGTGTGTGTGTGTGTGTGTGTGTGTGTGTGTGTGTGTGAAAGGTGTCTGGAGCAAGGTGTCTGGAGCACTGGCTCTTTCCCGAGACGTGTTCCTTGAACGGAACACTTCCGAGATGGACTGGCACTGATCTCAGTTCAATTAATGTCAATATTCATACCCCAGAATATCTGTCTGTCTGTCTGTCTGTCTCTCTAAATCAACGAAACGAGCATCCAGATGGGGTAACATTAAAGGCAATCACTACGTATCATTAAGTGTAATGTTTATTCACCAGCAAATGACGTGACCAGGTAACAGTTTCTTACAGCACTGGAGGGACAGGTAGAAAGATAGATACATAGATAGATAGATAGACAGACAGACAGACAGAGGGTGGAATAGCTGAATCTACGTTAGGATAACTGAAGGATACGGAATGAGAGTCATATTCTCATCGTTGCCACCACCAGACGATTTTATTCAGGCTGTGACATTTTACTTTTCCTTGAGGGTTTAATGAAAGCTAGGTATGTCGCTATTTTTAATTCTTACAAACGCCTGACTATTTTATTCGTTGGGGAAGATTAATGATACACGAGGGTTGAATAAAAGCCATAGATACACCAGCGGTCTTCAATAGTCCTTCCCTCATTACACGCTTTCTTTTCCATAGAGCTTTGTAACATGCTCCCTTATAAAAGAGTCCTCAAGTATATTATATCTAAATCTTCCACTTCAAAAGCTTCCCTCCTACACTGTACAAAATCGTATGCATCAAGAAGTAATGATGTACAGTGGCTGCCCCAACTGTCCACAAGTGAATATAATGCTGTGGTGCAGGTTGATTGAATATCCTGTGTGTCTCAGTTAATGATAGGATTAACTATATTGTGTTGCCATGGTAAAGGGTTCTGTGTGTGTGTGTATGTATGTATGTGTGTGTGTGTGTGTGTGTGTGTGTGTGTGTGTGTGTGTGTGTGTGTGTGTGTGTTAATGAGAGTGACTGTATGCATAGCCCTTTTCACTAAGCACTCTGGTGATGGTTTCTTTCTTTTGTGTTTATTCTCTCCCTTTTCCTGAGCGCAGGAGCCCCTCTGACACACAGGAATATCTGGTGTTTCCTTAAGCCTTGTTCTGACACTTGTTTGGGTGGACCAAGTCTGTATTCTCGTGTGTTAAGGACGAACCTAAGCACATATTTCTCACCAGTTTATTTCTGTATCGGGTGTGTTATTTCTATACTTTGTTTATGCAGTCCATGTTGGCAGATAATCGATACGATAAACGTAAAGGGTAAAAGAATGTGTAACACGTAAAACAAGTAATTAAGGAAGATGTGCCAATAAGCCTTCTAAATCTACGAGAATATGACTATCAGTGTCAGTGCATCTCAGTGTCAGTGCAATTCAGTGTCATTTCATCTCAGTACCAGTCCATCTCAGTACCAGTCCATATCAGTGTCAGTCCATATCAGTGTCAGTCCATATCAGTGTCAGTCCATCTCAGTGCCAGTCCATCTCAGTGCCAGTCCATCTCAGTGCCAGTCCATCTCAGTGCCAGTCCATCTCAGTGCCAGTCCATCTCAGTGCCAGTCCATCTCAGTGCCAGTCCATCTCAGTGCCAGTCCATCTCAGTGTCAGTGCATCTCAGTGTCAGTGCATCTCAGTGCCAGTCCATCTCAGTGCCAGTCCATCTCAGTGCCAGTCCATCTCAGTGCCAGTCCATCTCAGTGTCAGTCCATCTCAGTGTCAGTGCATCTCAGTGTCAGTGCATCTCAGTGTCAGTGCATCTCAGTGTCAGTGCATCTCAGTGTCAGTGCATCTCAGTGTCAGTCCATCTCAGTGTCAGTGCATCTCAGTGTCAGTGCATCTCAGTGTCAGTCCATCTCAGTGTCAGTGCATCTCAGTGCCAGTCCATCTCAGTGCCAGTCCATCTCAGTGCCAGTCCATCTCAGTGCCAGTGCATCTCAGTGCCAGTGCATCTCAGTGTCAGTGCATCTCAGTGTCAGTCCATCTCAGTGTCAGTCCATCTCAGTGTCAGTCCATCTCAGTGTCAGTCCATCTCAGTGTCAGTGCATCTCAGTGTCAGTGCATCTCAGTGTCAGTGCATCTCAGTGTCAGTCCATCTCAGTGTCAGTCCATCTCAGTGCCAGTCCATCTCAGTGTCAGTGCATCTCAGTGTCAGTGCATCTCAGTGTCAGTGCATCTCAGTGTCAGTGCATCTCAGTGTCAGTGCATCTCAGTGTCAGTGCATCTCAGTGTCAGTGCATCTCAGTGTCAGTCCATCTCAGTGTCAGTCCATCTCAGTGTCAGTCCATCTCAGTGTCAGTCCATCTCAGTGCCAGTCCATCTCAGTGCCAGTCCATCTCAGTGCCAGTCCATCTCAGTGCCAGTCCATCTCAGTGCCAGTCCATCTCAGTGCCAGTCCATCTCAGAAGTGTTCCGTTCAAGGAACACGTCTCGGGAAAGAGCCAGTGCTCCAGACACCTTGCTCCAGACACCTGACACACACACACACACACACACACACACACACACACACACAGCTGTCCTCCCGCTACAGAAGACAACGCCTGATGTACCAAAAAGGATACAGTGTTTCCCATTGTCTTTGTTGTCAACGTGTGTGCCTGTGCAGACCAGTCCTGGATCCGCAGATTTTGCCAAACAGTCAGAATGCCAAGTCCGAGTTTGGCAGGAGAACTCTGGTTTGGTTGTGCCTCTGTGGTCTATGCTATTCTCTGGCCAGGTTCCTGCTTCGTCAAGATGAATGGTTCCTATGCTGCAGAGGGCAGGACATTTTTTTTTTTTTTTTTTTTTGTCCGAGGCATTGGTTTCAAGATCTTTTGGTATGATGTTGCATTTCTTCAGACTGTCCTTATATGGTCATTATATCTGCTCTCCTGTCCCCGTGGGTTGCGGTGTGATGCAGGGAGTTGGCCATGTAGAACCTGGCGGGGAAGGAGGTGCTCGGACATGCTAAACAAGTGTCATACCCATCTCAGCTGCTTTTTAGCCAGCATGGTTTCCATGCTGGTTGATTCGCCTGCTGGAGAATTTGTGAGTGTGGGACTTCATCCTCTCATGTGAGTGCTAGGATGAGTGTAGGCATCGGATGTGAAACGTCTCAAGCTGTTTGATGTGACACCGGTAGGAGGTCCAGAATTCAGCACCGTAAAAGAGGGTAGGGAAGCATACTGCCTCATTTCTTATACTTTTGTCTCGGTTTTCAAGTTGGTATTTTCAAAGACTCTGGATATGAGACGTCCAAAACAGGCTGAGGAGTGGTAGATTCGTCCAAGGACTTCTGCAACACTGTTATGTTTACCTGTAATCACATTTCCAAGGTAAGTAAAATTCTCCACCTATTTTACATTTTTACCATTTCTCTGAAAAGTAAGAGGTTGTTTCTTTAAGATATTTTTTCTGTTTTATTGACATTTATTCACAGCCCATTACATAGTATATATGGGAGACAACGGCGAGACTCTGTTGTAGGGCTATGGGGTATGGCAAGGACAGCATAGTTATCAGCATATTGCATGAGTAGCTCTAGGAAATGAGCCATTTCAGTCTTTGTGCTTGAAAATGTCGGAGATTAAATAAGTTACCGTCTAGATGGAACTTAATTTTTATTCGATCATCAGGGTTCATTTGTTGTAGACTTGAAAGGGTGACTGCTGTGAGGTAGATGTTGAAAATGACAGGAACCAGGACACATCCATGCTGAATGCTGAGGGATTAGAATTTGCTCCCACCTAACACTCAAGCATTCATGGTGTCAAGTAGGCTCTTCAGAATGGTAAGAAATTTGTTTGGAACTCCAGAGCTTGAAAGAGTATTCGATAAAAGTTCTCTACTGACAGCGACTAATGCTTTTGCGAGGTTGGTTAATGCATTATGTAAGTCATGGTTCTGATCGTGGCATTTTTCTTGTGTTTGTTGGGCAACATATATCATATCACAGATGCTTCGCTCCTACCGAATTCCACATTGTGATTCAGGAAGTGTTGATTCAGATGTTTTGTCAGTCTGGATAACATTATCTCGACTGGTACTTTGCTAGCATTCACAAGCAGGGAGATGCCTCTGCTGTTGTCACAATGTGAGTGGTCCCCTTTCTTGCTGTAAATGGTTACAGTATCAGAGGTACACCAATCAGATGGAATTTGTTCTTGGTTCCAGATAGTCAGTATTAGATTATGGAGGCACTGCTGAAGTAACTGGCCACACTCTTTGATTAGTTCAGATGGTATGCCATGAGGGCCAAGCTTTTTGTTATTCAGATCAGATGGCCTGAACAGTTTCTGCAGGTCTAGATGGAACACTGAGATCTGCAAACTTGAGGAGAATTTGGGATGTTATCAAGGATATTGTGCTTCACCGGGTTTCTTCGATTTAGTATAGTATTGAATTGTTGTGACCCTCTTTCTAGGACTGCTTGCTTGTCTTTCAGGAGTTCTCCTTTGGCTTATAAAACAGAGGCTATGTTGTGTTCGATTGGCCCATAGATGGTCCTTATGGACTTGCAGGACACATGTTGGTCATTAATATCATGCAGCTTTTGCAGTTCTTTTGCTTTCTCAGCCCACCATTTGTTCTCCATGTCACGCAGTTTTCCGTGGGATTCTTCTGAGATTCCAGAATTCAGTTTTTAGGGCTATGAAGCCACGATGAGCCAGTCAGTTGTTATGTGCTCTAGTCTTAGTAGCAAGATTATGTATGCCCTCAGCATTTGCATCTAATCAGTCTTTATGGAGGCAAGTGGAGAAGCCTAGGGTTTCTTCCGCAGTGCTTTGAAGAATATTCTTAATGTTCAGCCACTTTGCGTCTAGGTTCGTTGCAGTGTTGTGTGGGTCAAGTGGTGGGCATTAAGAGAGTCTCTGTAATAATGATGCAGGTGATGCTACACGCTGCTGCATCCTACTGTAGTTTGGTTTCTTGGAAGATGGTCGTTGGCACATTTGTTGGCGTATGGCGAGTTGCAGTTTGGTGAGTATACGGTTATAGCCTGTTAAGCACTCAGCACCTCTGTTAGCCTGGGTTATAAGAACTTCTCTTTAGTCTCGTTGCCTTACAATGACATAGTCAATTAGGTGCCAGTGTCTATGTGGTCTTGTGTTTATTCTTAAGTTGAAAGATGGCGTTGGTGCTGACAAGACTGTGTTCCGAGCATAAGGAAAGCAGTCTACGGCTATTGTTGCTTATATTGCCAACACCATGGCGGTCTATATTTCCCTTATGTTCATCGCAGTTTTTTTTTTTTTTATTGTAGTTTTCAGTTGTCTCCCTTTATTTTCTCTCTCTCTCTCTCTCTCTCTCTCTCTCTCCAGCTTGTCATCGTCTGTCTTCTTCTTCCAAATCATATTTCTTGTCCCATCTGAAGATCCAACACTTTTTCAAATTTCCTTCCTACCCATCCAGTATTGTAAACGTTCAGTTCTAGGATCTGTCTACCCCCATTTCCTCCAGTTTCCCTCATCTTACACTCTCCTTTCACCTCCATTATACCTCCATCATTTCCTCCATCCTCTCTGCCCCTCTTCTGTATTCTCTCCTTTTCTCCAGTTTAGCTTCCTCTCTCCTTCCCTCCATTTACCATTTCCTCTTCTTGCAATCTCTTCTTTACCTTCCTGTCTCTCATTGTACTTCCCTGCTTTCCCCATTCTCCGTCTCCTACTCTACTCTCTTCTTTTCCTCAGACCAGCTCTCTCTCTCTCTCTCTCTCTCTCTCTCTCTCTCTCTCTCTCTCTCATTTAACGCGTCCCCTTCTTACAGTTTCTCTCCTCATTCTTTTCTTCCCTCTCTGTTTCCTCTTTTACGCTCACATTTTACATATCTCCATTTTTGCCTCCGTTCATTCCTCTGCTCTTTATCTTATACTTTTCCATTCTCTGCTTTACCTTCTTTCCTTCACTCTCCACCTCTCGACCTTCATCTTCTGCCCTTGCTGTTGTCCATAGTATGAAACGCATTAACACCACACAGCACCATACCACATCGCACAACTCCACAACAGTATACAATACCACACCATAATATCACCACTCTGCTCCACACCTACACTACCACCATCCCACAACTACACAATAAGTACACAATGATTGTAGCAACAAATGTTAATTCCTGAAAAGTGTAATTTCCACACGGTAAAAGAGCCTCTGCTTCACCCGCTGATGAGTAATTGTACCTCATTTCATTTTTATTTCTACGGGAACAGAGGCGATTTCGCGACCCAATTTTTAAACCCATGATCGCCAAAGGGTGTTATACTTTGATTGGCACGCGCGTATGTGTGTGTGTGTGGGGGGGGGAACTGCACGTGGATGGGTTAAGGATTAGCCAAGGGGTTGACCTACGGTCCTCGAAAACTATAGCTCAGAGGTCAAGCTACAGGACTAGGTCAAAGTTTGATCTAAAAAGGCCAATTGAAATAGTTTTAAACCCATTTCAACCAAGCTTAGTGGAAGGGTTGAGTGTTTGGACAGAAAGAAGGGAATTCGATTTCGAGAACAATCACTCGGAGATCAAGGTCACAGGACAAAGTAAGAATTTAAGTGTTATGTCTGTGAGTGAAAACAATGACTAAAATAGTTGTGATGTCATCTGGACTAATCCTGGTGGAAGTATTCAGGGGCTGTTGCTTTTTCCGAAAAACAGATGAAAACCAAGGTTACAGGACAAGATTAACTTAACCGGTATACAGTTTTCATCTCATTTTGAGCAAACATTCAGGAAGGGTTCACAGCAAACAGCAAGGATAAAAGAATTCGATTTAACATTACCAGTCAAAGAGATAGGTCAAATGTCACAGGTCAAGGTCAATTCAAGTAGTTTTGATCCTACTGGTAGCCACCAAACGTGGTGAAAGGGTTATCGGCCAGACATGAAAGACATCATTCAATTCTGATATCAAATAGTGGAAGGTTAAGCACACAGGGCAGAGTGTAATACTGGGTGTTGCACTCACCGAGTGATTCTTTAGGTTTAATACATACAATGAACTGATGAAACATCAATTCCTGTTATATGTATTTTTGGTTGTTTTTACGGCAGAACATGATATTAGGGAAGATTCTGTTCTTACGTCGTCTTGTTCTTCCTACTGAATCAAAATAACTCCAGACAATTATCCTCTTGTAACTAAGAGTACTTTTCGCTGGAGAAACTAAAGAAATGGACAGATGTTGCACTGCTAATATACACAGGGTGTCCCAGGAGGAAAGGGCATAACTCTGGCAAAAGATGCATTAGGAAATTCTTGGTAAAAATGCAGTTATCAACCTGGGTCCAAATCTCAACCGTTATGAAGCTAAACAATGAGTATCTGTGAATATATATCCTCAATTATGTCTACACACAGCACTGTCAGGCTTGAAGGGATATCCTCTAAACACGTCAACAGTTTTACCATCAATTTTACACCACTGTTCACCTGTTTGGGTATTTGTTAGAAAACCTACAGCCGTAATCTAGGTGGCGTAGCATTCTTCGTCGTAGCTCTTCCTTAGCGATTTAGTTTGCATTTTACCCATTAACCTTAATTTGTATGGTATTTATATCGTTTGCATCCCGATATAGTTTGCTGCAACATAATACAAATGGATACAGCTGTGTCATGTGCAGAATAAGTCGGTAAGAAAGATGCATTACGAAATCTCCACAGCAGCTAAGAGTACGATCACTAACGATGTCAAGCGAGTCGTTGCTTTAAGTGTGGCTGTCCACGTAAGCAGTGTAAGGGAGGGCGCCTAACTGTCTGCACACTGATTACAGCGGTTTGTGGCAGCTGAATACATACAGTACTACCCTACCTTCCTAGACCTTATGAAATTATTACTACCTGGAACAATACTGTGACCCAAAACATTACTTCCCTTTGTACAACCTGTAACAATCTGAATCTGCTATGAACTTGGTTAATTTTGTTTTTGTTTTTGAATGGTGATTTTTGTTTACTTTTGTTAAGATGGTAAAGATGACTTATAGTAATAATATCAAGAGGGATTTAATTAAATTTATAAACTATGAATACTCACCAATCTCTGGCAGCCAGTAGTGCTTGAGTGGATTAATGTGTGGGGGGTTAATGGTCGTGGAAATCGTCGTCCGGGGCAGACTTCCCCACTGTCTCTTTTCTTTGCAATATTTTTCTTCCATGTTTCAGGCTTGCTAAGTCTTTTCCGTGTATGCACTGGCCGTTCATTTTCCACAGGTGAATCACTAGAGCTCATGATGTTGCATAAATCCAGGTAAGAAGCTGAAATTATAGGGCCAGCACCAAGGACCGTACTGCCCCGCTGGGTATTTAATGGCTACTGGCGCTCCATGGCACGTAAGGACGCGCGTGATTGGTCGAGCGGCAGCATGACAACACTGGTGTCCGAGAAACGCGCGCTCATTGGCCGGAGCCGCACCGTGTGCTTACACCCAGACTTGACTGTACAGAGTAGGTTCAGTGCACCCCAAAACATGCAACTTTGGCTCCTATTCTACCTTATTGGAAGGTTGTTTTTACCTTGGCCAAACTGACCACGTGGTAGAGTAATGCTTCTATGGTAATTTCCCGCGAAAATTTGAAAATCGCCAGATTGTGGATGACGCCACTCCAGCAGCGGAGCCTCTCTCTCTCTCTCTCTCTCTCTCACACAATATATATATATATATATTATAAAGGAACGACGGTAAAGAAGAGCATAAGCCTTCTCTCTCCCACTTTCGATGCTCACCTCCCGTCCTCTCCTCCCTCACCTCCACAAAGGCCTGCCAGTTTTTAGTGCTGATAGAAACAGAGAAAAGGATAGGACGCGGAACAGAAAAAGAAAAATTTAAACAAGGAAATAAATAAGACAAGAAATTAGACTGAAAGAAATGGAGGTAAAGAAACCTTTAAAATTCCTATTGACATTTACGATTTTTTTCCTTGGGTAAGATACGAGCATGATAATTTATTCTATGACGAAAACAAGCAAGGTAAAGCAGTAAGTTTCCCCATCCTCTCTTTCACTTCCAGCCCACATGTTTCTCAAGAAGAGGCAAGTATATGGGAGGAAGAAGAGGAACAGGAGGTATCAGAGAAGGTGAGGAGGAAGAAGAGAGTGAACGTGTGAGATGAAATGGTATGTTAAGGAAAGAAGAAGTAAGTGTAAGAACGAAGAGGAACAAATAAAAATGTGGAATTACTGTGAGGAATATGAAGAGGAAGAAAACAGACAGAATGAAAGGAATAATGAGTGACGAGGGTAAAGATATAAATACATCGATGGTGGGGCGTCATGAGCTGCTTTGTTTCTTGATAACACAAACACTGTCCCTCTTCAACTTGTCCAATATGGAAGGTTTCTGGGCAGGCAACAATTTACCTGATATCACTTTAATGATGTAGATGGGTAGTTGATGCGTCAATATATTACTACGATATCACATATGGTTTAGCGGCAATTTTGGTTGATTTGGTTGAGCTAAAACAAAGTGTGATGAAAAAAACAAACATAGTGAAGGTGTGCCACGGTACAATCAGCTGGACACCACTGCGATGTTGGATGTGAGAGGACGGGAGAATGATGGTGGCATTGGGTGAGAGAGAGAGAGAGAGAGAGAGAGAGAGAGAGAGAGAGAGGAAAATATACCCAACACAGACCATGACCAACAATGACGACTATGATAACAATCTGAATTATAATTTACTAATATATGAATGACATTATTATTTTACCATAGCAATCTATAAAAACGGTCTAATGTTAAATAACGAAATAAACCAGCAACAAGAAGTGTAAATGTAATAGGTTCAGTTCAGTTCACGTCAGCCAAAAAAATCAGCTCAAGGCAATAGTGTTTAGGTGCGGCTTTTCACGTCTCAGGAGTGGGTGGGGTGGGCGGAGGAGGGTGGGAGGGAGGGGTTTGAATGGTGGTAGGGCATTGTGGGGACGTATATGCTGTGGAGGTGGTGTTGTGGGTAGGTCAGTAAACGCAAGCCAAAACTGAGGGAGGAAAAACGATGTGGAGGTGGGTGGGATGGACGGTAAAGAAAAGGTGGGATGGATGGGATGGTGGTGTGTGGTGGAACAGGGTGGTTGAGTACACGCAGTAAAGACGGGTGTCGTATGAGGCGTGGCGTTGGCAGTGGGGACAGGTTTCTTTAAAAGTGTGGTATTCGGGAGTGGGGAGACAAAAGTGTAGGTGTAGGTGGATAGGGGTGGGCGTGATGGATGGGCAAGGAGGTGTGTGGTGGGGCAGGGCTGGGGTAACAAGTAAAGGCGGCCATTATATTACTAAACTTAGCGTGACGGGGTTTGTTTTTAACTTTGTCTATCCAGAAATGCAACTTTAACAACAAGAACAACAAAGTAATCACACGCCACTCTCATATACCCGACGCATCACGACTAAGTTGTGGAAGAAAAGAAAATGAAAAATGCGAGGCGATGGTGTTAGAGTAAAAAAACAGAAAAGAAAGTAGCGAAAGATAAAATGGCTACAAGGTAAATGTGTGACGGAAAAGAATGCTTCAGGAGGACTGGCACCTGAACCACAGTTGATGGAACGTGATGATGATGGAAGAGAGGGTGAAGGGAGTGAGAGGAAGGGAGGGAGTGAAAGGAAGGGAGGGAGTGGGAGAGTGGCAGGGTTATGGAGGGAGAGGAAGCTACGAGGCAGGGAGTGGGAGGGAGTTACGGAGTGGGAAGGATGGGGGAGGGGGAGGGAGAGAGGGATTGTGGGGGAGGCAGGGAATGGGAGGGAGACGGGGATTGGGAAGCAGGGAGTGTGAGGGAGGAGGGAGTAGGAGGAAGGAGGGGAGTGGGAGTGAGGCAGGGTTGTGGAGGGGATGGCAGCTGGTAGGCAGGGAGTGTCAGGTACTGAGGGAAGCCAGGAAAGCCGCCTATACGCTGTCTACATAACTTGGCCTAAAACCGCCATCTCTCCAACTTGAATGGTGAGGTGTAACAAGAGATGACACTAGAACATGATGCTAGTCACAAAGAAGTGTTATGAGCAGGACGCAGTGCCTCAGTATTGTCTTACTCTGTTACTAACTACGGGGAAAGGACAAAACTCTGCTAAACTAATGTGAACGAACTACTGTACAGGAAAGGGCAGGGAAAAATGGTGATTACTGGAAGGGAAGATGGATAAATACTGAGGCACCAGGATGAATGGCAGAGGAAATGGACACGAAAAGCTACAACAAGAGAACAACATGGAAAGGGAAGGAGGAAGAAAGTATAAAAGAAATAAAACGTAAATAAAAATGCAAGGAAACGTAATAATATAAGTGATGCTTCTTTTCAGGAATGCATATGACTACGGCAATGTATTCTTAGCCAACAAACAAGGAAGATATAACTGAATCCCCTCTTGATCCCTTTCCTTCAGGCTATCAATTTCTTATGACTTCAGAGGTAAGCAGAAGGGAGGAGTAGACGAAGAGGGTGAAGGGACGCTAAAGAGGGAGGAAGAGATGATGAGCAGAGGGAGAAGACCAAGTAAGAGTGAGAGTATGAAGCCAAGAATAAATGACAGGGAAAAAAAAAAAAAAAAAAACTAATGATCTTTGTGAGGTTGCTTTCAAGATATTGCTTTGCCCCCGTGTCCTTGACGTTTTACAAGTTGTTCTCAAAATCAGTCGCTTCATTCTTGCCTGACACTCAACACTTCCATTGAAATTGGTAAAAAAAAAAAAAAGATTAAAGTTGGCCTCGCTCTCGGACCTTGAACTTTATACCTATTGTTCAGAAAATTGAGTCTCATTATCCTTGGTTGACTCTCAGTCTTTCTACCAAGTTTGGTAAAAATTAGAATCTATTTGACTTACAGGATCGAGAATGTGACCTTGCACGGTGACTTTGACCTCCAACATTTTGTTCTAAAGACAGAATCCCTTCATGCCACAATCCTCCCACAAGGTTCTGTCTAATCTGGATGAAATACGTTTAAGCTAACTTGGCCATGTGACCTTTACCTCCAACCTACAGTATCGAAAATAACAGTACAACCCTGTGGCTGATCCTGAATTCATTCATTAAGTTTGGTTAAAATCAGATCAAAGCTGTTTTAGTTATTCTCTTTACATTCAGACACGTACTGCTCCATCTTCGCCTTACTTGTGTGACCTAGACCTTTGACTGTTCTAAAAACAGAATCTCCCTGTTCTTGCCTGACCCTGAGCCCTTCCACCAAATTTGGTCTACATCGGATCACTATGGTTAAAGTTTAGGTTTCCTTGCGACCTCAACCTTTGAATGGTTGTTCTTAAAATCAGATTCCGTCGTCCTTGTCTTACCTTAAACCCTTCCACAAAGTCTTAGTACTTTTTTCTGTTGTTTTAAATAATAACAGTTCAGTCCCTTGGCCAACCCTGTAGCATTCCATCAACATTAGTCCAAATCATGTCAAAACTATTTTAGTTAATTTGTTCACAAATAGAGGGGCTCTGATCAATATTTAAGGCTGTCCACTGACCTTGGCCTACAGTTGACTGTTCTCAAAAGTAAATTTCTCAACTCTTCCATGACGTTTGGTATAAATCGGATCTTTGTCTTTTCATCGATTTTTTTTTTTTTTTTAGGTCAGTCCCTTGGCTGACCGACTCAAAAGAAATTTGATTAAAAGTCGATCAAAACTTTCAGGTATTTTCATCAGACACATATTAACAAAACATAACACCTGCCTCACTATTGCACCTGCATGCAAAGGTGTAGCAAAATATTAAGGGAGGCTGAGGAGGAAGGAGGTGGTGAGCAGGAGAGGAAGAAGGACGCTGAGAATAATTCGCTGAGACAGTGCTTCATTAGGGAGGAGAAAGGCTGGTGATGAGATATGGTGATGTGGCAAATTAGGGAGATAATAGGCATATGAGAGAGAGAGAGAGAGAGAGAGAGAGAGAGAGAGAGAGAGAGAGAGAGAGAGAGAGAGAGAGAGAGAGAGGGAGGGAAGAAGGGGGGAAATGCACACGTAAAAGTGAAAAGAATAGGGAAAAAAAAAAGAAGCAGAGAGGACGGGAGAAAAAAGAAGAGAAATGGGGTCGACAGGGAAACAGACGTAAAGATGAAGAAAAAGAACGGATGAAGTGGAAGATGGTATAGAGGTGAAGACAATGAGATGTCAGATGGGGAGGGGGAGGGAGAGGGAGAGAGGAAAACAGAGGATGGGAGGAAACGATGTGACGAGACACAGACAATGGAAGGAGACAGCAAGAAGTGTGATATGAAACACGGCCAGGACAAAGAACTAAAGAGAGGCGGACGATTAAACTGGGTGTGGATAAAAGGCGAGAGATCCTGTGGTGAAGGGAAAATGTGTGAGGGAAAGGGAGATTGGAGTTCCGTGTATGAGAGAGAGAGAGAGAGAGAGAGAGAGAGAGAGAGAGAGGAGAAAAGTTTTGAAATATATGACCCGACTGCATCCAGGTAAGGGAGAAAAATACGGGGATACGAAATGCAATCTATGTATATCTCTAAAAACAAGTCCAATGTTATTTTACTATGGCCAAATCTACACTATTAGGTAATACGTGAGAAAAAATAACGTTATAAATAAGCAGCATCAGCAAGTGTGAATGTAATAAAGTTAGGTCAGACGATGAAGAAACACACTGGTATGGCCTCCAGTACGTTCTTCTCTTTTACCACTGTCCATCTCCTCTCTGCCCTCAAAGTAAAGCTTAAGGAATGAATATATCACAACACACGTAGGCTAATTTATGGTCTAGATTTGCTCTCTTCATTCAGTATAAAAACACATGACAGTCCATGGAAACCGGAAGGCGATGCTGTCAGGGAAGAAATGGATGCGAGAAGAGAAGGAAGATGCAATGGCTGAAGGAGAAGGATACATCAGGAGGATTGGCACCTGGACCAGAGCCGATGGTACGTGTCCAGTGGGAGGCAGAGGAGGTAGGGTTGCGAGAGAGGATAGAAGAGGGAAGGAGGCAGAGGAGGAGGCAGGGGCTGGGATGGAGACTTGGAGTGGGAGGAAAGCAAGGGAGGAGGCAGGGATTGGGGGAGAGGCAAGGAGTGGGATGGAGGCAGACGAGGGAGACGGGGAATGGGAGGAATGTAGGAGAGGAGGCAGGGAGTATGTGGGAGGCAGAGGATAGGAGGAAGGCATGGAGTGGGAGGAGGCAGGAGAGAGGCAATGACGATGGTGATGGGGAGGCAAGTAGTAGGAGGGAATGAGGAAAGGTAGGAAAGCAGACACGGAAAGGAAAGACAGGCAGCAAGAGAAAGATGACAGATAAGGGAAGGGACGGTAGAGAATAAGTGGGAGGCAAATCAGAGAAGAGAGAGGAAAGACAGCGATGAAGACGAGGAGGAAAGGAACTGAAAGACGTGAAAGTAAAACATTAGGAAGGAAAATAACACAAGGCAAGATATAAATGGGAGAGAATTGCACACACTGGAGGAAGAAGGATGAAAGTATTAAACCATCTCATTGTCGGGAGAGATGATAGAGAAGCCTGCACGCGGTGGCACTGATATTACAGGGCGGCTCCACTGACCGGTCATACAAACATCCCTCACTTCCCTTTAGTCTCCGAAAGAGGATGGTGACTGCAGAATAAAGGCAATCTCGTCCTGCAGTCTACAGGGTATCGCGTCCAGATGAACTTAGGATCACAAACAGCAACAACATCAACATTAATCCGGACAGCTTCAGTAGCCTAATTTATTCCAACAAACAGCTGAGTTGGAGGGAGGGTGTCATAGGAGGCTGAGTGTTAATACTGGCACCACAACCCTTCCATGGTCAGCACAAATCTATCACTCCCTCCCAGCCAACGCCATAATTATTCAGGGGACAGTAAATCACCAAACCTGAGTGGTAAATCCTTCACTACGACAAGACTTTCCAAAAATGCATAAAACAAACTGGTGGCGGCGGCAATAAAGGAATCCTCTAAATAAAGACAAAATGATATTCTTTCTGGCCCCTTCACTAATAAAGATAATTCCCAAGATGAGTAAAGTCGTGTGGTGCCATTAAGACCAAAACATGTGAAGGAGGAGGAAAGCAGGGAACAGAAAAGAAGGTAAAGACGGGAGAGAAGGCAGTGCGGTGGAGGAAATATGTGGAGAGACTGTAAGAGGGGAAGAGAAAGGAGGAGGGAACGGAGGAGAAAAGTGGAATGGGGCACGTATGAGAAAGAGAGAGAGAGAGAGAGAGAGAGAGAGAGAGAGAGAGCACTGGGAAAATATGTTGAGCAGTCACGAGAGGGTAAATCTCCTCTTTCTTTACTATTCTCTCTCTCTCTTTCTCTCTCTCTCTTCTATTGTTTCTTCCTTCACACTTATTTACCTTCCATCAAACACCGATATATCTCTATATACCATTATTTTCATACAAGATTTTTGTGCTCCATTTTTGTCACTCAGTCATTTATTTTCCCCTCTTACGTTTATTTTTATTTTTCCATTTCTCTTTCAAGACCCATTTCTATTTCTCCCTTTAGTTCCAGTTCATATTTCTACCCTTTTCTCTTCCTAATATTCTTCCAGCCTCTCACAAACCCATTACTTTTTTCGTTACTCACTTTGGTCCTCTTATTTCTATATTTACCATCATGATCCTCTTGCTGTGTTTATCTTTTCCCGCTCCTTCCACTTTCTTCCGTTGACTTGGTTATATTTCACGTCGCCTCTCCTCTGTCCACCCTTTAACTTTCTTTCCATCCTGCCCTCTCGTCGCCTTTATGTTTCTCTTCTCTCCTGCCATCCCCTTTCTTCTCTTCTTTGCCTCCGCCCACGTATGGAGGAGGAACCATTAAGTAATTGCTCTGTCCGTCCTTGAGTGCGTGGGGACGGACTTCCATCAAACTGTTGTCGGTGATGCAGTACTGGTATGATTAGATGATGAATCGATTAGGAAAGCTAGGTCAAGGGGTCAAAGGTCAAGATCATATGGGGTCGACTTAGTTTATCCTTGCGGGCGTGACATTTCCTGAACTTCTCGACGGATTTCGACCAAACATTTGTCAGTGATGCAGTATTAAGGGACGATGAACTAATAAGGTCAAGGGGTCAAAGGTCAAGGTCATTCTACCTAGTTTATCCATGCGGGCGCAATATCGCCCGAGCCTTTCGACGGATTTCGACCAAACTTTTGTCAGTGATACTGAACTGATTAGGCTAGCAAGGCCAAGGGGTCAAAGGTCAATGTCATATGGGTTTGGGCGCGAATCTCCTGACCCTCTTCGACGAATTTCAACCAAACTTTTGTTAGCGATACAGTGTGAATGGGTGATGAACTGATTAGGTCAGCAAGGTCAAGGTTTCAAAGGTCAAGGTCATATGGGGTCTACTTAGTTCATTTTTAGTTAATTTCAACCCCCAATAAACCTTGTCAAGGAGGTTGTATGACGAGGCCGTGGGCATGGCTTGACAGGCCTACCGAGCGACGCTTTGCGGCCACAGCTCAGGGTTCGACTCCCCAGCGTCTCGTCTCTTGTCTTCTCCTCTCTCCCTGCTTTCTATCCTCACTTCTCTCTTCAACTCCTCTCCTCCCCTCCCTTCTCACGTCTCTCTTCTCCCCTCCCTCCTCTCGTCTATCTTTTCCCCTCACCTCCACCCCCCTCCTCCTCACTCCTCTCCTCCATTCTCTTCCCCTCAACTCGTCTCCTCTCTATTCTTCTTTCCTCCTCTCTTCTCATTTCTGCTTCCCTGTCCTTCCTCTCAAACACCATCAGTTTTAGTTTTTCTGCTGCACCAGTCTCGTCTCTGTGTCCCTCCTGCCGTTTCTCTCTCCCTCTGTAACATCAAACAGTTCTGTGTGTTCAGTACGGTGAAGTAAAGCCTGGAATGGTTCATTTTCTTTAGTGTTGATAAATACGGGGCCAAGTTCAGAGATACATATACTTTATCTTAATATGTAACATAACTAAACATTTAAAGATAATTCCAATTCAAGACACATAACACCTTTTCCCTTCATGAAGTCAGCTCTCTCTTCTCTCCGCTTATACTGCTTCTCCTCATTCTTCCTCCTCATATCTCTCCTTTCTTTCTTTTATCCTTCCCTCTGCGCGCTCTCTCTCTCTCTCTCTCTCTCTCTCTCTCTCTCTCTCTCTCTCATACACCAGGTGATTAATGGCGACATAGTGGGAGTGACACCGATGAAAAAAGAAAAAAAAAAAAAGTGCAGTTTGACCCAGTCTCCCGCCGGGTCGGGGTCAAGGGTAAAGGAGGAAGAGGATGTGGGAGTGAAGTGAAGGTGGGTCGGTAAATTCCCAACACTGCCTCTTTACCGGGATCCTTGGCAGCAGTTCAGCTAAACCTGGTACACTGCTCAAAATGCTGTCATAATTATTACACAGAATTTGTAACAAATTACTCAGACCGTCAAGGGAAATATCTCCATGTAACACCCTTTACCAAACATACAGATGCACCAAATTATAATCTGCAAAGAATAAGCACATAAAGGATCGTAAGCCAAGAGTATGTAGCTTTGGATATTTCGTAACCCCTCTACCAATCTGTACATTTCACCTCAATATCCTCTTTTATGTTGTTTTTGTAAACCATGGCAATACTAAAGGGATGTAAATGGCCTACCGTGCGTAAAAATGCTAAGATGCACTGTCCAAAATAAATAGGTCACGAAGAGGAACTACGATACTTCCTATGCCACCTACAATAGTGCCCTGTAAGCTACTCACTGACAATCAAAGGTCAATCGACAACAAGGAGTCACTAATACTCCTAGTGTAAGATAAATGAACAAGATAAATATAAATGACCACGACCTTTAAGTTGCTTTAAAATGTAAAACAATGAATGGTAAAACTACAATTTTAAAATGGCTTCTGCAGATGTTTCTATAGCACTTCTTCGTGACTACCCCCCCACCATCTCCTTCAGTGGGACGCTATCACTTTTTAACCGAAAAGACGATTTGGGTATCGTTTTACCTGAAGAGTTTTTCATAAGTACTAAAAATAATTAATCTTATGGAAGTTGGGTGTGAATGTTTGTCCTGCATCATTTCTATCGCACTTTTTCGTGACTAGCCAGTGGATATTGACCCACCATCATGCCTCCATAATGCTACGGCACTACTTCCATCGCACTTCTTCGTGACTACCCCAGTAATCATCTCTCTCAATGTGATTTTCTCATCTTTTCCCCCGTAACAATGGTGACATTATCGCTTCATTCCTGAAAGTAATTTAGAAGTATTTAGAATAATTAATCTTGATATGATTGCTACAAGGCGAGGGTTTGTTGGTGGGTCTGGGATGGGATACGGTGAGTACTCGCGGATGGCGGAGCAGCGGCGAAGGGAGGCAGAGAAGGGGAGGAAGGGGGCGAGGAGGTGGAGGGAGCATCACGCCGACAGCAGCACCACCTCACGCCCCACCTCGCAGGTGACTCAGCCGATGATGGGCCAGGTGTGTCAGAGGGAGGGTAGGATGGCGACGAAGGCGGCAAGGGAGTGGAAGGCGAGGGAGGCGGTCAGGGAGGGGAAGGTGCAGCACCCTGGTGGTACCACCTCACGTCCCACCTCGCAGGGGCTCCAGACAGTGATGGGCCAGGTGCGTCAGAGGGAGGGTAAGATGGCAAGGGAGTCGGTAAGGGAGTGGAAGGCGAGGGAGGCGGTAAGGGGGAGGAAGGCCCAGCACCCTCGTGGTACCACCTCACGTCCCACCTCGCAGGGGCCCCAGACGGTGATGGGCCAGGCGCGTCAGAAGGAGAGTGAGAAAGAGAGGGAGGTGGCGAGAGAGTGGGGGGCGCGGCACCCCAGTGGGAGTGCTACTTTACGCCCCACCTCTCAGCCGGTGAAGACGGTGATGACTCAGGTGAGATAAAAGGAAGGTGAGAAGGGGAGGCAGGCAGCCAAGGAGTGGAGGGCACGACACGCCGGCGGGAACACCGTCACACTCCCCTCCTGGCAAGGGCCCTTTGACCGTCCCCTGAGGGCACAGACAAACACCGCCACCCCGTCAGGGGCACAGGCGTCCGTAAGGGAAAGTGCTCGTCGGAAGGAGATGGCTAAGGCGAGGGAAAAGGCCCAGAATTGGCAACAAAAGAGCCGGTCACGTGTCCCCCCTGCCACTACCACCACCATCACCACCCCTACCACCATCACCACCCCTACCACCATCACCACCCCTACCACCATCACCACCACCACCACCACCATCCGCCACATCCTCGGGTACTCCCCCATCACCACAACATCATACACCCCCACAACCGCCACCCTCTCGCCATCCCCCACCTCCTCCCTACCTTATAATATACTCCCTTCAGCGCCCTTTCGCTTTGCCCGAAACACCCTTAATCATACATTTCCTCTCCACCAGACGACCCTTCCACATCGCCTGCCCCCACACCCACCATCCCTACCCCAGTCACCATCACCCCACCAAAGCCCCAAGATCACCAACACTTACCTCAATTAGCCCCAGATAATGCCGGGTGGATGCACAAGCCCCCCACATAACCCCCAATAACCCCTCCTAGACCGCCATCCCCCCCCACCACCACCCCAGTAACACCGCGGGACTCCAGACAACTCACGGTGAACACACACAACTCCTCCACACTGGCCCAAAACCCCTCACAGCCCCCACAACCCCCTTAAAGTACCCCCACAATGACCATAGAACCTCCACAATGACCCTTAAAGTACCCTCACAAAGACCCTTAAAGTACCCCCACAATGACCCTTAAAATACCCCCACAATGACCCTTCAAGTACCCCCACAATGACCCTTCAAGTACCCCCACAATGACCCTTCAAGTACCCCCACAATGACCCTTCAAGTACCCCCACAGTGACCCTTCAAGTACCCCCACAGTGACCCTTGAAGTACCCCCACAGTGACCCTTGAAGTACCCCCACAGTGACCCTTAAAATACCCCCACAATGACCCTTCAAGTACCCCCACAATGGCAGGAGTGGGAAACTGGCTGATGAAGGGGGTAGGAGAACGACCTTTGCCGGGAAGACTCTTAACTTTTTGTTATTTCTTGGCTTCGCTTTTTTAAGCCAGAGACATATTGTATTTTGTTCTTGTACAGTCCTGTGAGACATATTGTATTTTGTTCTTGTACAGTCCTGTGAGACATATTGTATTTTGTTCTTGGTCGGTCCTGTGAGACATAAGCCCTGCAATTGGGTTTGTTTATTTTTTACTTGCTCTTTTCTGATGACTTTAGTCACCGTAGGATACGAGAAGGTTTTCGAACGTAAGGTACTTGGTCCTCCCGTTATACATTTTTGTTTGTTTGTTTTGTAATAAAGTAAGACTTGCTATTTGACTTCTCGGCATGGGAGAGATATGAGAAAAGAAGAAGACTGTTTTGGCTTTGTATTCACAAACATTCAATTTCCTTTCGTAATTTGTGAGATCTTTTGTTAGAAGGACAAGGAATAGAAGAGGGTAAACACTTCTTATGTCCCTTATTCTTGCCATGGATGTCATTTGCAGGAAGGACAGGGAAAGGCATGCAGACTTCCATGTTTTTCCTGCATAAACAAATCTTTCATTACGACAGGGAATTGATCTGGTTAAATCTTATGGCGTAAAGTATGATATGTTGTTATAAGTAGGACAAGCAGAATGCAAAATAATTTCATGTCATTTGTTCGTCCTGCAATATGAAATTCTTTGTTACGACGGGGAATTGATCACGAATTTAGTGTTGAAGGAGTAACGTGTGATTTGTCTTTACAAGAAAGACAAACAGGGTGCACAGTTTTCCAGTATCTCTTGTACTTCCTTGAAGAAAAATAATCTCAGTTGGGACACTGGGATTTATCTTAGTTTTTGTATGAATCGCAGAGTTGGTTCCTGATTTTCTGATCTCCATTTGTACTCTAGTACACCATAACATGAAAAGGGAAATACGAAGGGAAAGACTGGAAGATGGATAAAGAAAGTTATTCGGTACGGTGACCTTCGTTTCAACCGCCTGACTAATATATTTAGCTGCAGGGGAGGGTTCTCTTAGTGAAAGGTTTGCAGACAGTGTATTAAAAGTTTTAACCCTTTCAGTACCGAGACTTCTTGCTGCTTGCTCATGCTGTGCTCAGATTATTTTGTTCTGCTTACAGGAGACCTCTGGTAGTGATGGGATTTCATCATCATCATCATCCGGACCTCCTTTCCCATCTTAGGGCAGGGTGAGGAGAAGCAATGTCCAGACAACCCAAATTTGCCCGGTCCAATGGGCCACTGTTCCATTCGCTCACCACTCAAGCCCCCGGAATCCTGGCTGTATCTGATACACCAAAAACATTCACCACGTTTTGTAGCTTCATAAACGTATTCGATTTATGATAGATAATTGGCGTTCTACTACCTACTACCGTAGAGTTTATGTAGTATGTACTGAAGTTCTTTTAGCATATTTATTATTATTATTAATTATTATTATTATTATTATTATTATTATTGTCGTTATTATGATCATTATTATTATTACTCTAAGTTGAAATAGTAGTAACGCAAGCTCGTTGTTACCCTCTCTGGTAGCTTGACGGTCGAAAGCAAAAGGAAACCTCGTACAGTATATACCCCCACCACATACTGTGCTGCGTGTAAACTGTAGACAGGTGCAGTGCAAGTCGTGATGTGTTATGTCAGGCGGCCTCAGTCTAGATCATATGGAGGACATTACCAGCTTAGATCTGGTTTTTATATTACGCGCTTGTGTCTGGGGATGAGGAGGGGGGAAAGATGAGATTGCTGACTGGTGGGTGTGGAAGTGCAGGTAGGTTGCTAATTTATCTCTTTAATTCATATGGTTGGGAGGTGTTGAACGGTATCTGATACAAGTTATAAGGATGATGATGATGATGATGATGAGGGTAATACGGCTGTTAGATTTTTATGTTTGTGGCTCTGGATAGGCTATGGTGGTTACTATGTTAACAGCCTCAAATTGTCATAATAGACTTTGTATCATAAAGCAGCGACTTTGTATTTGCTTGTAGAGGCGTATATTTTAGACTTGTGGTCGAGCGGCTTTTATATCTTGTAGTAGTTTCCCCACCAGATGTCATGTAGTGACGGGAGAGGTAAAGAATAGTATGGGACTATTTTTATTTGTCTTGGAAATATTAAACAGGTATAATAGTATAAGTCCTGGGTAGCTACCTCCCTGTCTCGCTATCTCTCTCTCTCTCTGTTCTCAAGCTAATCTCCGTCTCGACCTCTCTCTAGGGTCGCTTGTCTCCTTCTAAACTCTCTTTCCTCACATCTCGTGTAGTAGGGTGTGTGTGTCACGTATCTTCCTCGTGGCAACAGAACTTTCTCACGAGAGGACTGCTGACAGCTAACTGAATCATCTTACTGGCCGCTGTCGTCAGCTTTCCCCCGTGTAAGCGTTTAGCGCTGCTCGCTTCTCGCAAACACAACACCTTCTCATCGTTTGACTTCCTGCTTCTATCTGTCTCTCTATCTATCTATTTATCTATCTATTTATTATGTAGTCCTATATTTGCTCGGCCGCGCGAAAATGACGTACCATCGACATTTAATAGTTATAATATATTAATACATACTACATACACATTATAATGAACTTATAAGCTAATTAAGTGAAATACATAATATTGTAAAGTAACATAATTGTATGAATATTGTATACATATATTATGCATAGTAAATAGTGATTATTCAGTAATATTACATTTTAAATAAGTTGAATACATATTGGAATAAATGCAATATAATTGTGCAATGGTAATACTGCTAAGTTATACATTACATATTTGAGTTATCACTTTAGTAATGTCTAATATTTCATCTAACTTGTATGATGATACTGGTAATATAGAATTGTGCTATAATTGTATGACTTATAATATTGTACTAACATTGTGGTACTACATAATTGTGTTGGCCTTATAATTGTAGTTACATTTTGTTAATGCAACTATTACATATGTGTCTTGGCCTTATAATTGTAGTTAAAGTTACATAAAAGTTACATCTTGTTAATGCAACTGTTTTGTCGTTACATAATTGTTACATATCGTTTGTAGGTACATAATTGTTGTTAAAGTTACATAAAAGTTACATCTTGTTAATGCAACTGTTACATAATTGCTTTTCTCTACAAGCAAATACAAAGTCGCTGCTTTATGATACAAAGTCTATTATGACATTTGGTAGCAGCGAACGTATACGAACCTCGTCTACGAATCAACATTAAATTCCTACAAAATATCAAGATTGACAACAACCAACAATATCAGCTCCTGCCCCCTCCGTCTCCCAGATCATTACGCTGATGCAGAGGTCAAGAGATCACTCGACGCCTTGCAAGTAGCTTAACGACAAACCAGCAAATCTGCGGACATCGTCTCCGAATTAAAAGCAAATTTCTACAAAAGCAACCGAGACTACAAGGTTAGCTTCAGTTCTACAAAGTCTACAGCCATCTACAATCAACTACAGCCATCTACAATCAACTACAGCCATCTACAATCAACTACAATTAACAACTCTACGTCGTCTGTATAATCTTCTACACGCACCTACAAGTAGCGGCAGTCTTCATCCCACAACGAATAAATCACTAGAGAAAAGGACAGAGAAAACTTCCACATAGAATAAAGGGAACAAACAAACGAAGAGTGAGACACGATTTACAACTCATCTTACTCACTCGTCTTCACTCAAGTTACTCATCGCTACTCATTCACTCACCACAGCTACCAGTGTGGGAAGTTGAGGTCATCATGCGTGCTTGCTGAACAGACGCCACGTCAGTCAACACACCACCTGCACCACCACTCACACCATTTCCCACCACGGTAAAAATTAGTAAGTTACATAATTACTTCATTTATACAATACACAGTGATAGACAATAAGCTTCTGCACAAACATATAAAACGTGCTGTATAGTTACAGTTTAAATACACATACTTACTTCAGTTATCTGCATAACTCAAACACTAAATAATCACCAACAATAAATATTCTACACTGTATATATTCATTCATTTATTATAACATTTATTTACTACCAACGAGTGTTACCATTTATACCTACATAAAATACGTGTTTCATACATACAACTATACATTATTACATCTACAAAGTAATAAAGAAAATATCCAATCACAGTTACTCACTGAGCAATTAAAAGAACTGTATTAAACATTTATTAATTAAAGCTACCTAGTGGAAACATATAAATTAAGTTACAAGGTAAACTAGAGAAAAGAAAAAAATGGCCAACACAAATGCCGTTAGCAAGAGTGAACATCTTCAACACAATCGTGAAGACGATGATTTCCACACAGTGCTGACACACATATTACTCACGATAGGTACAGGTGAACAAGTCAGTGTGTATAGTTAATACTGTATATATGTATATATATTTTTTTTATATAAAATAACAAAATATGGGACTATATAATATCATTTTATAGTATCTGTGCAATATAAACTAAACTTTGAAAAAGTATCCCAAGGAAATTAGCCAGTAATTATGTAACCATGAACAACATGGAAAAAAGCGTACACAAGCAAAGAAAAACAAACTATAGAAAAAAAAAAAAAAAAAAAAGAAGAAGAAAGAAAGAAAGAAAAGTAAGAAAGAAAAAAGAGAAATAGAGTAAGATCACATAACAAACAAATGAAAATAAGTGTAAGTGTTACTACATAAGTCAAAATACCACATAAACTACAAACAAAAAAGCAAATTGTTGTCTCCACATACAAGTGGCACGACACATCATCACTATCATCGACCGCAGCATATGTTAGGACTGCAGTTATTACAATTATGTTACTCCATATTATAATTATGTAACGACAAACGATTGCATTATGTTACAAAATTGTTGGTAATTATACAGTAAAAGGTGGACGCGTTATGCAAAGGTGTGTGAGTTTTATTCTTGCTGCCACGTGACGATAATATCCAGCCTTAAGGAGTCCCCAGGTAGGCCAGGCAGGAGATTAATGAAGGATGAATCTAATCCATCAGTTTTTAAAAGTCTCCCCCAAATTGAACACACAACCGTTCGCTGGTGGCAAAAAAGATGTGCTCGGTCTCAAGGGCTAAAGGAAAACAGAGATGCTGATATTTGAGTAAGGTGAGTGGGGACAGGACAGGGCGACATGAAGGCGATTTGTTTGTGGCCACCCCTTACGGGATTAAGGAGTCTGGCAGTAGATAGATAGATAGGTAGTGGTTGTTGGTTGGGTATGTTGATGGTAAAAACGTGTACATATCATTTTAGTGTTATATTAGTGCTGGTAGTGGTTGAAATGTTGGTAGTATACCCTAGTTGTTTTAGTAAGTAGCCATGAAATCTCTCTGTCTCTGTCTATGTCTCTGTCACTGTCTGTCTGTCTCTCTCTCTCTCTGTCTGTCTCTCTCTCTCTCTCTCTCTCTCTCTCTCTCTCTCTCTCTCTCTCATGGCAGGAACAAGTCTAAACTTGTATTCCTGGTCACCCCCGAAGTCTTAATCAACTAGGAGACATTCAAAAGAGATTGCCACCACTAAATATCCACCCACACCCACACCCACCCACACCCACCCACCCACCCACACACACATTCTCTCTTCCTCTGTTTGTCATTGTTCTTTACACTAATCCTTTCCACCCTTCCAGGAATTTATCAGTCTCTCTCTTACTGACTCACTCCCTCGCCAGCCTGTGTCCCTGAGCAAGACAAAGTGCCAGAGTGATGGAGTGTTGGTGCAAGTACGGTAAGGTCCCATAATTTTAGTTTCAATGTCAGCTGCGTTTTACAGTATGATAGTGTTAAAGTGTCAAAATCCCGGAGTGCCAATCTCAAAGTGCCGGAATGTCAGTGTCAGAGTGCCGTAGTGTTAGTGTAAAAGTGCCAGAATGTCAGTGCCTATGTGTCAGTGTCAGAGTGCCGGAGTGTTAGTGTCAGTGTGTATGAGTGTCGGAATGTCGGTGTCAGAGTGCCAAAATGTCAGTGCCAGAGTGCCACTGCGTCGTCGTGGCCAAGCAGGATCGACTTCACTTAAAAGTTGGACAATTTATGTGGGTGTGTGGTAAGACGAGGCGGTGTGAAGGTGAACTTGGGTGGGGAGTATGTGTGGGTGTGTTGGGAGACGAGGCGGTGTGAAGGTGGACGTGGTTGGGGAGTTTGTGTGAGTGTGATGGAGACCAGGCGGTGTGTAGGTGGACGTGGTTGGGCAGTTTGTGTGGGTGTTGGGAGACCAGGCGGTGTGAAGTTGGACGTGGTTGGTGAGTTTGTTTGGGTGTGTTGGGAGACTATCGGTGTAAAGGTGGACGTTGTAACCTTATGGGGTGAACAAGTCGCTTGAGTACAAGCGCATGGAAACATCAAGAAATCTGGGCAGGAAAACGACACAAGTTGCCTGATTTCTGTGCTGCACATCTTAATTAAAGCAAATAGATCCTCAAGCGTAACTTACAAGGAAAGCGTCTAGCATTCCAGAAAATTACCAAATATATATATATATATATATATATATATATATATATATATATATATATATATATATATATATATATATAACACCAAATTAGGGAGTGTTGGCTTAGGCTTACGACCGTTCACAACTTTCAGTTTCTCCTCGTAAATTCTGGAGGAAAATGACGTTTCTAGTTTATCCTTAACACTGCCATTGAGAAAACTCTGAAAGTAGCTATGAAAAATATGCTTTAGAAAAAAATCACATACTACTGTGACTGTACAGTATTTATATCAACTTAATAAATTCTGGCGTATAAAATGCACAGGACTCTCATGAAACTGTTTAACTGAGTGAGTATATCAACACAACTTTCCACTGTGCCAATTACAGTAATAAAAAAATATATGCTTTAAAAAAATCACGTACCACTGTAACTGTACTGTATTTAAGATCAACGTTAATCAATTTTGGCATACAAAATGCACAAGAACTCGAGAGAGAGAGAAAAAAAATGAAACTGAGCAAGCATATCATCACAACCCCCCAAATTAAACTGTTCCCGTCGACTACTGTAAACAACAGCTGATACTGTTACGTCAGTAACCTCAGACTTCGACATGACTTAATCTTTGTTTCTGAGTGTGTACTATTAAATATGAAAACAAATTACGATCAAATTATATGATGATACTGCAAGAATAGTTGTTATAAAGAAAATCAGTTTCAGTTAATGAATTTTCAACTAATTTATGCATACAACTTCTCACCAAGAAAATGAACACAGGATGTGTGCTGGTGGAATGTCGCTTACCTTTCGGCCTTTATTTTTGTCACTCCCAGTATCCCACCAGCCGCCCAGGGCCATATCATGATGCAACTAGCTGTGGAGCGTGCAGTGCTATCTCAGAACAACTGCCACAATATTTCACAGCAGGGGGCAGAAAAATTAGTTTCCTATTATGATCCATAATTATATTACTGAGTAAGCTTTTTATGATGAATTTACCGTCTTTGGTGGGTGTGCAGCGCTCACCTAGCACACCCGGAGTATACGCCCCTGCTAGAGAGATGCAGGAGCACAGACTGCTAATATGGGGCTTCGTTAAATTTACGGGAGTGGAGAACCTCGTTTTCGAATGTTCTTAGTGACTTCACAGACATACTCCTGGAAATGCTTCCAAATCTAAAAGTAATCGGACTCAAGGAATTAAGGTCAGTCAGCCATAACAGTTCCATGGTTCCCAAGCATGTTGTTTTGGCCCTGTCCAAGTGTTAAGAAAAATAATGATAAATAATAGGAGAATTCTGAGAGAGCAACCTCCTTACCCACCAAGTGGTCTAAGGGCTGAATGTTTGACTGTCTTGTGACCCTGACCTTCAACAACTCACGCTCAAAATCGAATCACGTCATTCTTGCCTAACCCTTAACCATCAACAGATCAAAGCTGTTTGAGTTGACATTGCCCAGTGATCTTGATCTTTGACCATTCTTTTTGTCCTTGACCTTTGACTGGTTGTTCTCGTCATCGAGTCTCTGTATCCTTGTTTTAAAACGAACTCTTCCACAAAGTGACCTTACCTTTGACCTACTGCTCTCCAAATCAATAGGTCAGTGTCTAGGGTGATCCTTAACTCATCCACCAAGTTTGATCCAAATAAGGTCGAGACTGTTTTAGTGATTTGTTCACATATAACACACGAGTCGAACTTTGACTTTGTCCTATGGCCTTGACCTTTGATTGTTCTCCAAACTAAATCCCGTCATTCTTGCCTGATTCTCAGTTCATCCACCAAGTTTGGTTCAGATCAGATCAGAACTGTTTTAGTTGGCCTTGTATGATTCTCAGTTCATCCACCAAGTTTGGTTCAGATCATATCAGAACTGTTTTAGTTGGCCTTGTATGATTCTCAGTTCATCCACCAAGTTTGGTTCAGATCAGATCAGAACTGTTTTAGTTGGCCTTGCTCTTTGGCCTTGGCATTTGACCTTCCCTTGTGACATTGGCCTTTGACTGATTGTTCTTAAAATTAAATCCTTTAATTTCGCTTCATCCTACACCTGTCCACAGTTTCGTCAAAATATGATAATAGTTTAGGTTGGTCTTGCCCTATAATATTGAACTTTGACATTTTGTGCTCAAAAACATTTGATTAACCTCTTGCCTGACCCTCAAAATTTCCACCAAGTCTGGTAAATATTGGACTGAAACTGTGAGCAGTTTTGTTAATACTGACACACGCGTGACATTGACCTTTAACTATTTATTCTCAAAGTATAATCACTTCATTCTTGTTTTACCCTCAACCTTTCCTAAGTTTGGGCAAAATTTGATAAAAACTGTATAAGTAGATCTGGCCAGGACAACGTTTGACCCAGCCATGTGACCTTGACGTTTGACCTGCTGTTTTGATAAACAAGAGGTTTACTCATTGGCTGTCACTCAACCCTTCCATCAATTTTGGTTAAAATCGGATAAAGTGTTTGAGTTATTTTGTTTACAAGCAGATAGCCAGACAGAACGACAGACAGACACAAACCGACAAAATCCTAACATCCTCTCCTGCTTTGCCAGCGGGGCACTATTCTTTTGTGGCTAAACCGACTGGATGTTGGGCTATTGTCCTTTGCTGACAGGACAAAGTATTACGACTAAAAACACCAGGGAAATATCATGACTGATAAGCGGTGTGGAAAATGTGGAGCCATCCTCGGTGTAACGACGTCATACGTATGGGAATTTGTGGATGAGACATCGTCCGTGTTGAATTTGATATTTGTCTGTGTCTCTTTCCGATATCTGTTGTGCTGCTGTGTTTCACACGCATAATTTGTAAAAATCACTCTTGGGTCATAATTTGTAATTATCGCTCACTTGTTAATATTAATTACAGCTACAAAGTATAAGGATGGAAAAGGAAATATGATGAGCTTTCATTTACCCCAGTTCTCCTCACAAACACAACCAATCAGCTGCAAGAATAGGACTGGAAACTCAGGTAGGCCTTACCTACAAGATTCAAATGAATTTACTACAGTATATTCAACACTTTTAACCTCTCCGGTCAGAGAACTCTTTTCTATTTGATTCGTGTTACCTGCACGTAACTTATTTTCAGTTTAGGGCAGACGTCTGGTGGTGAAGTTATTAATGAAGGCAACTGCCATCTTCCCATGTTGATTGCCGAGCTGTGACAAGAGTTTAACGCTGGAATGCGGTGATAATTACAAAAATGCGTTGCGGCAAGGATATAGAGCTTGTACTGGTGCCTTGTATAGTCATTGGGCTACAGGAAGTAAGCGAGAAAATCATCTAAAATATCCACCAAGTACTTGGCGTCAACTCCCCTGCAGCGTTTTCCATGATCACCGACTTCAGATTTGCAAAAATATATATTTTCAATAGTTTAGTTTTTCTTTGCACTTATTTATTGTGATCTTTATATTTCATCCACCATCGAACATTAATTTTACATGTCTTTCTATATATCCGTCTGTCTATATCTTTGTCTGTCCACCTATCTTTCTGTCTACCTGTCTACTTGTCTATCTACTTATATATATTCATCCATCAGTCTGTCTGTCTAGCTCTCTGTCTTTAACCAGATACATAAACTTATCTACCCGTTTATCAGTCTATTTATCTATCCATCCCTCTTGCCTGTCCTGTCTAGCCGGCCTGCCAACCCTCACCACAATGCTCTCTGTGTCTGTGTCAAAGCTCACTGTGTACCCCACGCCAGGCTCACCTTTTGGCCCTGCACATAACACAAAGCTCTCCGCCTCGCACTGTTGGCATTCCTCACTGATTGCCTGTGTGTGTGTGTGTGTGTGTGTGTGTGTGTGTGTATTGTTTCTTTTCCTCCTCATTGCTTTCACTCCTCACTTCAATTTGCCCATCCCTCCCTCCCTTCACTCTCTGTCTGTCTGTCTGTCTCTCATATTATCCTTTTTCCTCTCCTGTTTCCTTTCCTTCTCTCTCCCTCTTTCCCTCCTCCCACCCCCTCCTCCACCCTCCCTCTCCCCTCTACCGACCTCCATCTCCGTCTGATGTCCAAGTGAAAGCATGTGGACCCTTATAATTCAAATGATCAGGGAGAGTGGAGAGGGTAGGGTACTGCTGTGTAATACAGTATTGTGTAGGGAAGTGTAGTGTAGTGTAGTAGGGTGTGCTGTGTCGTGTTGCGTAGTGGGGTGTATTGTAGTGTGCAGTACAGAATAGTGTAGCAGAGAATATTGCATTGACGCTTTCCTCATTTTTTTTTAACTGCAAGCACTCTTAATCAAAGCTTTAGGATATTTGTTTGCTTGAGAGATATCGAAACAACTATTTAACAGTGATCTGGCAATAGTTTCCTGCTTTTGTGTTCTCTCTCCCACTTCCTGTACGCTGACCCTACCGGAACAGTGTAATGCTACGTCAGGACCTATGACCTGTTCTGGCACAACTTAGTGTTCTAGTTTTGCCACTTCAAGATGTTTTTATTTAACTCGGGAATGGCATCTCTATGTGATGGAGTTGATCATTTCACTCTGATGATGGAAGTAATATATTATTCATGTTGTTGCCACACAATTCGCTTCAGCTTAAGAGGCACACCTGGATTACAATGGGTTAATGAAGCCTGTGTCTAACTCCTCCAGTTCAAAAAGTCTCTTGAAGTGAATAAACTTGTCTGTTCTCCCTAGGAAAGCATCACAGCACTGGAGGGATTAATGGAGGCTGTATCTAACGCCTTCAGTTTGGCAAGTGATCCAACCCCTACAGTTCAGTAAATGTATATCCAGCCCCTACAGATAATAAAGTCTGTCCTTAGCTGAAAAAAAGTGTCGGGAGATAAGAATTAAATTGACAGAATGTCGTAGGAATGAAGGCAATAGCTCAGTCATCTTGTCCTTCTAACTCCACTTAGTAACAGTGCGTGTAATTTGAAGGAGAGAGAGAGAGAGAGAGAGAGAGAGAGAGAGAGAGACAGACAGACAGACAGACAGACAGACAGAGAGATAAGATGAGATGAGACGAGGGGAAAGGACAGGAAGGCATATTAAAGAGATGGGAAGGGAGATGAGAGAAAAGGAGATGTGAGGGAAATGAGAGAGAGAGAGAGAGAGAGAGAGAGAGAGAGAGAGAGAGAGAGGAGAATGAAAGGCTAACGAGAGGGAGATAAACGCAAAATGAGAAGGGTGACAGTGACAGATGTGGGGCGACAGGTGTGCTGCGTCAGGTGTAGAGCGACAGGTTTGGCGCGGTAAGTGTGGAGTGTCCGATGTGGAGTGGTAGGTGTAGAATGACAGGAGTGCAGTGGTAAGTATGGAGCGACATGTGTGGAGTGACAGGTGTGGTGTTAAGCGTGGAGTGACAGGTGTGGTGTTAAGCGTGGAGTGACGGGTGTGGTGTTAAGCGTGGAGTGACGGGTGTGGTGTTAAGCGTGGAGTGACGGGTGTGGTGTTAAGCGTGGAGTGACGGGTGTGGTGTTAAGCGTGGAGTGACGGGTGTGGTGTTAAGCGTGGAGTGACAGGTGTGGTGTTAAGCGTGGAGTGACAGGTGTGAAGTGGTAGGTGTGGAGTGACAGATGTGAAGTGGTAGGTGTGGAGTGACAGATGTGAAGTGGTAGGTGTGGAGTGACAGATGTGAAGTGGTAGGTGTGGAGTGACAGATGTGAAGTGGTAGGTGTGGAGTGACAGGTGTGAAGTGGTAGGTGTGGAGTGACAGGTGTGAAGTGGTAGGTGTGGAGTGACAGGTGTGAAGTGGTAGGTGTGGAGTGACAGGTGTGAAGTGGTAGGTGTGGAGTGACAGGTGTGAAGTGGTAGGTGTGGAGTGACAGGTGTGAAGTGGTAGGTGTGGAGTGACAGGTGTGAAGTGGTAGGTGTGGAGTGACAGGTGTGAAGTGGTAGGTGTGGAGTGACAGGTGTGAAGTGGTAGGTGTGGAGTGACAGGTGTGAAGTGGTAGGTGTGGAGTGACAGGTGTGAAGTGGTAGGTGTGGAGTGACAGGTGTGAAGTGGTAGGTGTGGAGTGACAGGTGTGAAGTGGTAGGTGTGGAGTGACAGGTGTGAAGTGGTAGGTGTGGAGTGACAGGTGTGAAGTGGTAGGTGTGGAGTGACAGGTGTGAAGTGGTAGGTGTGGAGTGACAGGTGTGAAGTGGTAGGTGTGGAGTGACAGGTGTGAAGTGGTAGGTGTGGAGTGACAGGTGTGGAGTGGTAGGTGTGGAGTGACAGGTGTGGAGTGGTAGGTGTGGAGTGGTAGGTGTGGAGTGGTAGGTGTGGAGTGACAGGTGTGGAGTGACAGGTGTGAAGTGGTAGGTGTGGAGTGACAGGTGTGAAGTGGTAGGTGTGGAGTGACAGGTGTGAAGTGGTAGGTGTGGAGTGACAGGTGTGAAGTGGTAGGTGTGGAGTGACAGGTGTGAAGTGGTAGGTGTGGAGTGACAGGTGTGAAGTGGTAGGTGTGGAGTGACAGGTGTGAAGTGGTAGGTGTGGAGTGACAGGTGTGAAGTGGTAGGTGTGGAGTGACAGGTGTGAAGTGGTAGGTGTGGAGTGACAGGTGTGAAGTGGTAGGTGTGGAGTGACAGGTGTGAAGTGGTAGGTGTGGAGTGACAGGTGTGAAGTGGTAGGTGTGGAGTGACAGGTGTGAAGTGGTAGGTGTGGAGTGACAGGTGTGAAGTGGTAGGTGTGGAGTGACAGGTGTGAAGTGGTAGGTGTGGAGTGACAGGTGTGAAGTGGTAGGTGTGGAGTGACAGGTGTGAAGTGGTAGGTGTGGAGTGACAGGTGTGAAGTGGTAGGTGTGGAGTGACAGGTGTGAAGTGGTAGGTGTGGAGTGACAGGTGTGAAGTGGTAGGTGTGGAGTGACAGGTGTGAAGTGGTAGGTGTGGAGTGACAGGTGTGAAGTGGTAGGTGTGGAGTGACAGGTGTGAAGTGGTAGGTGTGGAGTGACAGGTGTGAAGTGGTAGGTGTGGAGTGACAGGTGTGAAGTGGTAGGTGTGGAGTGACAGGTGTGAAGTGGTAGGTGTGGAGTGACAGGTGTGAAGTGGTAGGTGTGGAGTGACAGGTGTGAAGTGGTAGGTGTGGAGTGACAGGTGTGAAGTGGTAGGTGTGGAGTGACAGGTGTGAAGTGGCAGGTGTGGAGTGACAGGTGTGAAGTGGCAGGTGTGGAGTGACAGGTGTGGAGTGGCAGGTGTGAAGTGGTAGGTGTGGAGTGACAGGTAGGAAGTGGTAAGTGTGGAGTGACAGGTAGGAAGTGGTAAGTGTGGAGTGACAAGTATGAAGTGGTAAGTGTGGAGTGACAGGTGTGGAGTGACAGGTGTGGAGTGACAGGTGTGGAGTGACAGGTGTGGAGTGACAAGTGTTACGGTCAGGGGGCGAAACCATAACATCAATGAAACCTCTCTTAAACCAACTCAGATCTCAAGGCAATTATCCCAGGTTCTCAGTTCCATATAGTAACCCCAGCCAGGAATCAGTCACTTGCAAGACATCGTATACTGATTTCTTAAATAAAATCAGAAATACATCACTTATGTTTTAAAGCCACTGAGTTAACTGGTTTATGATGTGTGTTAATATCATAGACAAAAGAAATGGAATAGTTCAAAGTTACTTAAAAAAACAAATTATTTACACTATTCATATTAATACAAAACCTAAGTAATTTTCAAATCAAAAATGAAAACAAGCGAAGCCCATAATGAACTCAATCTTATGGTTATTTATACAGATACATTAGGGATATGAGCTGCCAGGAAATATTAGTCTCTGGTAGGGGTCAGGAGAACAAATACAAAAAAATCATAGACAATCACAGCCAACAAGAAAAAAAAAATAGTAACTTAGCTGAGAACGTGGCACAGAAATGTAAACCAGGCAGAGGTGAAAGGTAAATCCACTTGGCACAGAAATGTAAACCAGGCAGAGGTGATAGGTTAATCCACGTGGCACAGAAATGTAAACCAGGCAGAGGTGAAAGGTAAATCCACGTGGCACAGAAATGTAAACCAGGCAGAGGTGAAAGGTAAATCCACGTGGCACAGAAATGTAAACCAGGCAGAGGTGAAAGGTAAATCCACGTGGCACAGAAATGTAAACCAGGCAGAGGTGAAAGGTTAATCCACGTGGCACAGAAATGTAAACCAGGCAGAGGTGAAAGGTTAATCCACACACTTCAGGCAGAAAGCAAGAACCAACGTCCGCGGCAGAAAACCAAAAACTAGTAACCTCGTTTCTAATAACCAACACACACACACACACACACACACACACACACACACACACACACACACACACACACACACACTCAGGCCGGCCCACATCCACACAAAGAAACATAACTGTATCGCGAAGCTCCACGAGCTAATGTTCGAAGCTCTGAGGATCCGATTTACCACAAACCAATGAAGACGAATCCAAGCATGAACAACAACTTTATACTGTTTGTTAGTATAACAAACAAATGTACATAACACAGGTGTGGAGTGACAGGTGTGAAGTGGTAGGTGTGAAGTGACAGGTGTGAATTGACAGGTGTGAAGTGGTAGGTGCGGAGTGACAGGTGTGAAGTGGTACGTGTGAAGTGACAGGTATGAAGTGTTAAGTGTGAAGTGACAGGTGTGGATTGGTAGTTGTAGAGTGACAGATGTGAAGTGGTAGGTGTGGAGTGACAGGTGTGAAGTGGTAAGTATGAGGTGACAGGTGTGAAGTGACAGGTGTGAAGTGATAGGTGTGGAGTGACAGGTGTGGAGTGGCGGGTGTGGAGTGGTAAATGTGAAGTGACAGGTGTGATGTGATAGGTGTGAAGTGGTAGGCGTGGAGTGACAGGTGTGAAGTGACAGGTGTGGAGGGATAGGTGTGGCATGACAGGTGTTGAGTGACAGGTGTGGAGTGACAGGTGTGGAGTAACAGGTGTGGGGTGACAGGTGTGAAGTGGTAGGTGTGGGGTGACAGGTATGGAGGGCAACAGCAGGTATGGATGTGGTGGCTGTTGTCAAGGATAGATGTACTGGAGGGGCCATGACGTCACACTACTAAAGCCAGCGACAAGGCCGCTTCTGCCGCCGCCATATTGGGTCACTCTTCGTCTGTACTGCACAGCAGTGTTGATGCTCCCGTATCTTGTCCAGTGTGCCGGCCTGTCCAGCTTACGGGTGTGCCCAGAGGGATATGAGAGATTCTGTAACCCTTCATCGGTAAATTTTGAAGTTACATAGATGGGTATGTCAAGTAGATATCAATTAAATAAGGATAATTGGCCTCAGGATCTTCTTTACATGTGTGTTAATGGATCCTGATATTGGGTAATGTGCCAGGATACTCAGCTTATGAGTGTACTCAAATGAACAAGGAATTCTGTAGCTTTATATCGGATACTATACATATGGGTAAGTTGGGCAGAAGACTATTAAATAAGGACATGTAACCGCAGTCACTCAGGATCTCTTGGGCATCTGGTGTTAATTTTCCCACTTATTGTGCAGCAGGCCAGCCTGTCAGGTTTTCGGTACGCCCAGAGGAATAAAAGGGATTCTATAACACTTCACTAGTGACTTAAAGTTATATTTATGAGTATATTAAGAAGAAAGTAGAATTCAATCGAATTTCGATAAGCAGCAGCCGTCGTTCATCCTGTACAGTACGTACAATACATGTGGTGCTACTGCTTCCATATATTGTCCAGTATTCCAGCCTGTCAGCTTGTGAGTGTACTCAAAGAGAAAAAGAAATTTTGAGAGAGTTTTTGAAGTTATGGATGTGGATATTGTTAGTAGAATATTGTATTCACATTCCTAACCCAACACGACTGTCATTTTGTAAACAAATTACTGTTGACACGGCTGGATTTGTGGTTATTAAATATTAATTTTTTACACTGTGAGCCATTCATTACTGCCTTACAGACTATAACTAATATCCCCTTCTACAAATCCTACTAAGAGTAAGAGTAGCGATGCTCTGATTTTACCATTAGGTGATGTCAATGATGTTTGTATACCATGTGAAAAATTGTTCAGAATGCAAACATACTACAGAGTGAAGGGTGTGCTGTACGATATTTGTCCAGAGCAGTGCTTCATGAGCTCAGGAAATCAGTTTGCAGGCATTCTTGCAGAAACTTATTTTTAAATTCCTTACTAGACTTAACAATGTGACTCTTTAGCTAATCATCTGATCATTTTGACCAGTGCTACTGCTGGAAAATATTTTCAGGTTAAGTGCTGTTATTCTTAGAAGGAATGTGCAGGCAGCCTTATGTGGAGGAAAATTTAAAGTTATAAAGTGTAACATGTTTTTTTTGTGTATGTGTTTTTTTTTTTTAACTATAAAGATGGATGTGAGAGGCCACCAGTGCTGTACAGTGAGTACTGTGTGCTGAACACTGGTGGTGCTGATGCCACTGTGGCTCAAGTGTACATACTGGTGGTGCTGATGCCACTGTGGCTCAAGTGTACATACTGGTGGTGCTGATGACACTGTGGCTCAAGTGTACATACTGGTGGTGCTGATGCCACTGTGGCTCAGGTGTACATACTGGTGGTGCTGATGCCACTGTGGCTCAAGTGTACATACTGGTGGTGCTGATGACACTGTGGCTCAAGTGTACATACTGGTGGTGCTGATGCCACTGTGGCTCAGGTGTACATACTGGTGGTGCTGATGACACTGTGGCTCAAGTGTACATACTGGTGGTGCTGGTACTACTTCAGTGCGTACTACTTCAGGTGTAGTGCAGTACATACACCGTGCAGGGAACCGCTGCTCCGGTGTGGTAGTCAGCACCTCACCAAGGTTGGACCAGAATCCTTGCCTTGGCGAGGTACAGGGAAATGCAAGGAGGTTTGGTTCCTGGGTGGCCGCCGCAGCTGCCTCGCTCTACTCAGGGTACACAGCACAGCGCCACCATGTGCAGGCTCCTTCTCGTCGCTGATGTCGTAAGTAAATGTTGATAATTATTATTACACACGAATACCCAGTGTGTGTGTGTGTGTGTGTGTGTGTGTGTGTGTGTGTGAAAGGGTGGGTAATTGCCTGGGTTGTATTAAACGAGTTCAATTAATGTCAATATTCATACCCCAGAATATCTATCTATTTGTCTGTCTGTCTGTCTGTCTGTCTGTCTCTCTCTCTCTCTGTCTCTCTCTCTCCAAATCAACGGAACGAGCATCCAGATGGGGGAACATTAAAGGCAATCGCCACATATCATTAAGTGTAATGTTTATTCACCAGCAAATGACGTGACCAGGTAACAGTTTCTTACAGCACTGGAGGGATAGGTAGAAAGATAGATACATAGATAGATAGATAGACTGAGAGACAGACAGACAGACAGAGGGTGGAATAGCTGAATCTACGTTAGGAGAACTGAAGGATACGGAATGAGAGTCATATTTTCATTGTGGCCACCACAAGACGATTTTATTCAGGCTGTGACATTTTACTTTTCCTTGAGGGTTTAATGAAAGCTAGGTATGTCGCTATTTTTAATTCTTACAAACGCTTGACTATTTTATTCGTTGGGGAAGATTAATGATACACGAGGGTTGAATAAAAGCCATAGACACAACAGCGGTCTTCAATAGTCCTTCCCTCAATACAAGCTTTCTTCTCCTTAGAGCTTTGTGAAATTCTCCCTGATGACTGTGTTGTTAAGTATATTGTATCTAAACCTTCCACTTCAAAAGCTTCCCTCCTACACTGTACAAAATCGTACGCATCAAGAAGTAATAATGTACAATGGCTGCCCAAACTGTCCACAAGTGAATATAATGCTGTGGTGCAGGTTGATTGAATATCCTGTGTGTCTCAGTTACTGATAGGATTAACTTAACTGTATTGTGTTGTCATGGTAAAGGGTTCTGTGTGTGTGTGTGTGTGTGTGTGTGTGTGTGTGTGTGTGTGTGTGTGTGTGTGTGTGTGTGTGTGTGTGTATTAATGAGAGTGACTGTATGCATAGACCTTTTCACTAGGCACTCTGGTGATGGTTTCTTTCTTTTGTGTTTATTCTCTCCCTTTTCCTGAGCGTAGCCGCCCCTCTGACACACAGGAACATCTGGTGTTTCCTTAAGCCTTGTTTCGACACTTGTTTGGGTGGACACATCTCAAGTCTGTATTCTCGTGTGTTAAGGACGAACCCAAGCACATATTTCTCACCAGTTTATTTCTGTATCGGGTGTGTTATTTCTATACTTTGTTTATGCAGTCCATGTTGGCAGATAATCGGTACAATAAACGTAAAGGGTAAAATAATGTGTAACACGTAAAACAAGTAATTAAGGAAGATGTGCCAATAAGCCTTCTAAATCTACGAGAATATGACTATCAGTGTCAGTCCATCTCAGTGTCAGTGCATCTCAATATCAGTCCATCTCAGTTCAGTCCATCTCAGTGTCAGTCCATCTCAGTGTCAGTGCATCTCATTGTCAGTCCATCTCAGTGTCAGTCCATCTCAGTTCAGTCCATCTCAGTGTCAGTCCATCTCAGTGTCAGTCCATCTCAGTTCAGTCCATCTCAGTGTCAGTCCATCTCAGTGTCAGTCCATCTCAGTGTCAGTCCATCTCAGCGTCAGTCCATCTCAGTGTCAGTCCATCTCAGTGTCAGTCCATCTCAGTGTCAGTCCATCTCAGTGTCAGTCCAACTCAGTGTCAGTCCATCTCAGTGTCAGTCCATCTCAGTGTCAGTCCATCTCAGTGTCAGTGCATCTCAGTGTCAGTGCATCTCAATATCAGTCCATCTCAGTTCAGTCCATCTCAGTGTCAGTCCATCTCAGTGTCAGTGCATCTCAGTGTCAGTCCATCTCAGTGTCAGTCCATCTCAGTGTCAGTCCATCTCAGTTCAGTCCATCTCAGTGTCAGTCCATCTCAGTGTCAGTCCATCTCAGTGTCAGTCCATCTCAGTGCCAGTCCATCTCAGCGTCAGTCCATCTCAGTGTCAGTCCATCTCAGTGTCAGTCCGTCTCAGTGTCAGTCCATCTCAGAAGTGTTCCGTTCAAGGAACACGTCTCGGGAAAGAGCCAGTGCTCCAGACAACTGATACTGACACACACACACACACACACACACACACACACACACACACACACACACACACATACAGCTGTCCTCCCGCTACAGAAGACAACGCCTGATGTACCAAAAAGGATACAGTTTTTCCCATTGTCTTTGTTGTCAACGTGTGTGCCTGTGCAGACCAGTCCTGGATCCGCAGACTTTGCCAAACAGTCACAATGCCAAGTCCGGGTTTGGCAGGAGAACTCTGTTTTGGTTGTGCCTCTGTGGTCTATGCTGTTCTCTGGCCAGGTTCCTGCTTCGTCAAGATGAATGGTTCCTATGCTGCAGAGGGCATGACATTTTTTTTTTTTTTTTTTGTCCGAGGCATTGGTTTCAAGATCTTTTGGTATGATGTTGCATTTCTTCAGACTGTCCTTATATGGTCATTATATCTCCTCTCCTGTCCCCGTGGGTTGCGGTGTGATGCAGGGAGTTGGCCATATAGAACCTGGCGGGGAAGGAGGTGCTCGGACATGCTAAACACGTGTCATACCCATCTCAGCTGCTTTTTAGCCAGCATGGTTTCCATGCTGGTTGATTCGCCTGCTGGAGAATTTGAGTGTGGGACTTCATCCTCTCATGTGAGTCCTAGGATGAGTGTAGGCATCGGATGTGAAACGTCTCAAGCTGTTTGATGTGACACCGGTAGGAGGTCCAGAATTCAGCACCGTAAAAGAGGGTCGGGAAGCATACTGCCTCATTTCTTATACTTTTGTCTCGGTTTTCAAGTTGGTATTTTCAAAGACTCTGGATATAAGACGTCCAAAACAGGCTGAGGAGTGGTAGATTCGTCCAAGGACTTCTGCAAAACTGTTATGTTTACCTGTAATCACATTTCCAAGGTAAGTAAAATTCTCCACCTATTTTATATTTTTACCATTTCTCTGAAAAGTAAGAGGTTGTTTCTTTAAGATATTATTTCTGTTTTATTGACATTTATTCACAGCCCATTACATAGTATATATGGGAGACAACGGCGAGACTCTGTTTTAGGGCTATGGGGTATGGCAAGAACAGCATAGTTATCAGCATATTGCATGAGTAGCTCTAGGAAATGAGCCATTTCAGTCTTTGTGCTTGAAAATGTCGGAGATTAAATAAGTTACCGTCTAGATGGAACTTAATTTTTATTCGATCATCAGGGTTCATTTGTTGTAGACTTGAAAGGGTGACTGCTGTGAGGTAGATGTTGAAAATGACAGGAACCAGGACACATCCATGCTGAATGTTGAGGGGTTAGAATTTGCTCCCACCTAACACTCAAGCATTCATGGTGTCAAGTAGGCTCTTCAGAATGGTAAGAAATTAGTTTGGAACTCCAGAGCTTGAAAGAGTATTCGATAAAAGTTCTCTACTGACAGCGACTAATGCTTTTGCGAGGTTGGTGAATGCATTATGTAAGTCATGGTTCTGATCGTGGCATTTTTCTTGTGTTTGTTGGGCAACATATATTATATCACAGATGCTTCGCTCCTACAGAAATCCACATTGTGTTTCAGGAAGTGTTGATTCAGATGTTTTGTCAGTCTGGATAACATTATCTCGACTGGTACTTTGCTAGCATTCACAAGCAGGGAGATGCCTCTGCTGTTGTCACAATGTAAGTGGTCCCCTTTCTTGCTGTAAATGGTTACATTATCAGAGGTACACCAATCAGATGGAATTTGTTCTTGGTTCCGGATAGTCAGTATGAGATTATGGAGGCACTGCTGAAGTAACTGGCCACACTCTTTGATTAGTTCAGATGGTATGCCATGAGGTCCAAGCTTTTTGTTATTGAGATCAGATGGCCTGAACAGTTTCTGCAGGTCTAGATGGAACACTGATATCTGCAAACTTGAGGAGAATTTAGGATGTTATCAAGGATATCGTGCTTCACCGGGTTTCTTCGATTTAGTATAGTGTTGAATTGTTTTGACCACCTTTCTAGGACTGCTTGTTTGTCTTTCAGGAGTTCTCCTTTGGCTTATAAAACAGAGGCTATGTTGTGTTTGATTGGCCCATAGATGGTCTTC
>NC_137050.1:33335362-33367862 GCF_032717465.1 Coenobita brevimanus
GGTAGTCGTGGTGGTGATAGCCGTGATGATGATTGTGATGGAGGTTGTGGTTGTGGTAGTGGCTGTGATTATGGTGGTGGTGGTGGCGGTAATCTCCCTAGATTCATTCCGCTCTCAATCTTTTTTCACCTTAATATTGGTGGTGGTAGCTGTGATGATGGCGGCAGTAGCAGCTGTATGATGGTGGTGGTGGTGGTAGCATCTGCGGTGGTGGTGGTGGTGGCGGTAGTGGTAGCTGTGATGGCTTGATCAGCCTAGCAATGATCTAGCCTTGTTCCTTCTCCATGATTATCTCCATCTTCTTCTCCATGGAGATAATGATGCAACGCCACTTAGCAGGTGGTGGAGAAGCCATGGAGACAACAACCAGGACTGTTCACAGGGCCAGGAGGACCTGCAGGCAGCCAGGGCACCGCCACAAAAACCACAAACTCAGCCATCACGCAGAACTAGGGTTGAGTACAGTACAACAGCGAGCACTAGGGCAAAGAACACTTAGGGACCACAAATGAAACACGTGCGACCACAAGCAATGACACAGCACTGGGGGTTGGCACCATGTGCACAGTCGCAATTTCAGAATGACAATAGAGCACAAGGACACGAAGCACTGAGTCGTCATAAGCTTTGCAACAACAACAACGAGCGAGGCATAAGAGGCCACAGAGTAAGTCACAGCACTAGGGTTCTGCCACCACATGATCATAAATGCAGGATGCACAGATAGGTCTTAACTATACGGAATCCACGGCAGAGAATGTAAGGTCAGTAGGCTCAACGTGCCAGGTGAGCTGCTTTCATGATGCATTCTGAATGGCAGGCATGTTGCGGGCATTCTCATTGGCTGGCGCGATGCAGGGCATTCCTGGGAGCCAGTTGGCTACCGCGTCTGAACCGGATGATATGCCTCGCCACTCGTAGATATTGCCTAGAACGGCCTGTTGCTTCCTGTTCCGGCGCCGGATATTGCTTAATTTCGCTGGATATTACTTGAACAGAGCAGAGCAAAGAGCACTGAATATTGTATTCAGCCAGATATTGCAAAGACGAATGAATGAGAGTTCACTTATATATATATATATATATATATATATATATATATATATATATATATATATATATATATATATATATATATATATATGAAGAGAGAACCTGTATTTTTTTCACAGGAAAAATCATCAGAGAAATCACCAATATCCTCTTGATGCCCACAGTGGGGGCGGAGGGACGTTGGTTACAAGATTGTGACAACGTGAGTTAACTTTTACCTGGTCGTGGTGTAGTGGTATGCTGCCTGGCTCTCACCTGAGAGTCCCGGGTTCGATTCCCGGCATATTGGTAATTTCTCTGATATATATATATATATATATATACATATATATACATACATATATATATATATATATTCCACTCTGTTTAACCGCTTCCTTTTTTTCTGTGTTCTCTTTGTCTTTCCTCATTCTTCTTCCTCCTTTCTTCTAGTTTGTCTGTGTCACCACTCCTTCTTTGGCCTGTTCTCTCAGTCTCTCCTTATTTATCCTTGCCTGTGTGTGCTTTTCCTTCATCCTGCTTTCCATCTGCCTAGATTCATTCCCCTCTCAATCTTTTTTCACCTTATCCTCTCCTTCACGCTTTTGTTCCATTTCATTAGCGTCCCTCCTTCATTTCCCGTTTAAAATATTGTAGTCCAGATTTTTTTATTTGTTTCTCTTTCTGACTGGTACCTTCCTTCATTTGACATTGACCCCTTTTTCCCTCCTCTGTCCTCCTTTCAGTTCCCTCAGCTAACCTCCATTCTTCCCCCTGTGTCCTTCCTTGCTGTGCCCTGGCCAGGGGTATCGTTCTGTGCTTATTGCCCTGCCGTGCCTGCCCTATCTCGCTACTGAAAAACCCTGCCCTGCTATGCCATTCTCTACTTCTGCTCTGCCCTGCCCTGCGAAATCTGCTTATGTTCTGCCCCCACCTACTCAGCCCTGTTGCCGTCCAACTATACAGTGGCCGCCAGTGTTGTTCAATGGTGAAGGCTCATTAGGAGATCGTCCTGCCTCCTTCTCTGTCTCACCCCTTGCCTGCTTCTATCCCTCCCTGCCTGTCGCCCTCCATCCCTGCTGTGCTGACTCCCTGCCACGGATACTGTGTCCCTGTCGCCCTCCATACATTTCCCTCTGCCGCCGTCAAACCATGCCATCCTCTCTGTCTCCCTGTATCCCTGCCACCCTTCCTATCTTTCTGCTGTCCACCCTGCCACCATGCCATTCTCCCTGCCACACTCCCTGTTCCACTTTTTGCCTTCTTCCCTGCTATCCTTCCCACCTCCTTCCCTGAACTTACCATCGTCCCTACCTTCAGCCCTGTATCTCTGCCTCCCTCCCTCCCTTTACCTCCCGTCCTCCCTGGAATCTTCCCTGTCTTCCTGTCTCCTTCCCCGCTGCTCCTCTTGGTTCCCTCCCGCCTCCCTCCCTCCCTCCCTCCCAGCCACCCTGTCGCCTTTCTGCCGCTCCCGAGCCCCATCACCCACTCTCTTCCAGTTTATTACCTTCTTCATTACAGCTCCGCCTCAGGATACACACACACACACACACACACACACACACACACACACACACACACACACACACACACACACACGCTATAATTATTCTCTGAGCTACCCCGTGGTTTGTGCTCAGCCGGACAGACTATTATGTGGGATGGCGATGGCAAAGACAATACCTTCATATTATTCCTTTCCACCTGAGAACGTCTTTGTATCATATTCTTGTTCTCTACACAGGATTCCACTCAGCTTAGAGGACATTTTTGAAGATCGAGGGGTTAGTTGCAGCCTTCATTAACCCTTTCCAGTTCTAAAAATCCTTCCTTAATTCAATGATGTCTTGTAGAGATGGAAAGAATAGTAAGTAAAAGGCATATCCAGGCTGAAGGAATTAGGGAGCTCACAGTGAAGAGATTTTCTGTTTGGGTAAAAAAAAGAATGTATTTAATGACAGCATGGAAGGGATGGTAATGATGCAGGTTCCACGTTCAATACCCATACCACTTAGATGGCTGGTTCAGGTGTGTGTGTGTGTGTGTGTGTGTGTGTGTGTGTGTGTGTGTGTGTGTGTGTGTGTGTGTCAAAGTATATGTATATGAAGGTTTTGTCATATGTTTTTTTTTTTCATTCCAGTAATGTGTATGTTTGTTCAGCTAATGTGTGTGTGTGTGTGTGTGTGTGTGTGTGTGTGTGTGTGTGTGTGAAATCAAGAACTGGAAAGACGTATTAAAAGCATTTGGAAAAGGAAAATGATCAACGTTTAAAGATGAAAGGTATTAAACGTGATGCAAGAGAGGAAAGAAGATGGAGGGGGTGAGAGTCAGGAAAATAGAGATAGTCTGTCTTTAATTCTGCAAACTCTCTCTCTCTCTCTCTCTCTCTCTCTCTCTCTCAGTTTGTATACGTTATAAAATATCGATAAAAACCTGAGATGAATAATTACACTTTTCTGGTGGAGTGCTGCCTCTCCGCCTGGCGATGATTTGGATTATGTGGAGCGGGAACCGGGGTTGGCGGGGAGGGGGGGAGGAAGCTGAGGGGAGAGGATAGCGATGGAGGGGTGGAAGGGGCGGAGAGATGGGAGGAGGAAGGTTGGTGAACGGGAAGAATAGGTGGTAGGGAAGGATTGTGCAGGGGAGAGGGTGACGGGGAGATTATGTTGGAGGTTGTGAAAGGGTGGAGGAGGAAGGAGGGGTGATGGGGGGGGAGGTATGAGTGGTGGTGGTGGAATGTTGTGAAAGGCTGGAGTAGGAAGGAGGGAGGGGTGAAGGGGGGAGGTATGGGTGGTGGTGGTATTGGAGGGTGAGGTGTGGAGTCACTGGATTTCGTTGTAACAAAATGTTCATACTGCATTCTCTGTTTCTGTATTACGATAATCTTAAACTGACATGCCAAATCAGTAGACTGTAACACCAGTTGAACAAGGCGGCACTCCCGAGGTAGATGGCAAGCTGGTGACAAGGAAAGCTTGAGCTCTCGTTTCACCAGCCCTCAGGACCTGTTCCTGATCGTCTCCCTTTGCTGAACATTATCAATGTTTTCCTTAACAGAGAGACTAGGCCAGCATACTCTCAGAAACATCGACCTCCAACTGCCTACACCACACTAGATGCACATTAGATGTCACACCTTCTATTCCATCCCCGCTTAACAATGATCGCTGCAGTATCAACAGCAAATGTGGCGGTTCCTCGGATTGCCACTACCGGCACGGTAGGGTTGGCGGCACAGGGTGCTTCCGGTCGTCATCAGGTGACTGTCAACAGCAGTTATTGCAACCGAAAATCATGGTCGTCAGCGGAGAAGTGCGTGTTATAGCCCACACTTCTCCTCTGATTTTAAATTGTTAATAAGACCAGCATCCGTGGTCTTATTAACAATCTAAATTCTATTCACTTCTTACTTGAATTTACAGCCTCTTTAGCCCTAGTCCTCACAGAAACCCAAATTTCTCCCTCTACTGACTTATTCCCATGCAGCTTTCCTGGTTACCATCTCCTTACTAACTTTCGTAACAAGGGTGGAATTTGTCACTATATTAAAGCAGAATACGCAATTGACACTGTCATTAATTTCACTATTAATTTTGACTGCTCATTTAAAAACTAGATTACCTTAATATAACCAAAAATATCTGTACAGTATATCACCGCCCCAGTGCCTCAGCAGAACCCAGCGTATTTGACTTTGTATCTACAGAACGTAGTTGACTAACCATAACCTCACCCTTACGTCTGGAATTACCGTGGTCGGTGATTTTAACGTCAGTACTATAGATTGGTTATTGCATTTTGCCGGAACTGATGATACTGGTCTAGAATGCGATGTTTGCAGAATCGTTTAACTCACGCAACTGGTAAAACAACCAACCAAAATACCAGATAATCCTAACCACAGTGCCTATCTCTTGCACCTTTTCCTTACAAATAACCCAGATCAATACAGCTTAGTGATACTGTCACCACTTGAATCCTCTGACCACAGTCTCATCAAAGCCTCGTTAGTCAGTTGCCCCAAACCTCCCCGTTCTGAACCAGTCAGGATGACCAGATGGCACTTTGATAGGGCTGACAGGAATGGAATTAGAAATTATCTAGATATTCCATGGCAGCCTTAGTGACACCAATTCTACCCAGTCCCACATTAATGACTTGATACAAGTTGGTATGGAACAGTTCATACCCCATCAACAATTTACTTAGAGATCAGACTCCCTAAAATGGTTCGACAGAAACTGTGCAAGAACAACGACCCAAATGTCTTTAACAATTAAGAGTTACTTAAATAAAAAAAAACTACCGAATTCCTCAGTTACTTTAAAGTTGCTAGAAACCACGCAAAAGCAGTAATAAATCTCGCCAAATAAAATGTCTTCACGACCAAGCATCCAAACTAAAAATTAAGCCTACTGACAATAGAACATTCTGGCCAACTCAGCTCCTTCAGCAGTAACTTTAACAAGTCATCAGCTATTCCTACACTAAAATCCTCAGACGGAAACACTGTAAATGACCCACATGGAAAAGCTTACATTCTTGCCAATACGTTTGCCAGAAATTTTACCTTAGAGGAAGTAAGAACGTTCCCGTAATAGGACCTGACTTTCCTGAAATTGCTCCATTATAAAGACAGACTAGATACATAAAATCCATCCTAAACAATTTACCAACCAACAAAGCTCCAGATCTAGATGGAATTCCTCCAATCGTTTAGTAAAAGTGTTTCCCAGAACTTGCTCCAATTCTAGGTAAATTATTCAGAGTATGCATATATATTTTTTCATTCTTTGATTCTTGGAAAGGAGTCACCCACCACCCAACTCCAAAGAAAGGAAGTTCGTTTGATCCCTCTGATTACAGACCAATTGCAACACATCTTCTCTTGGAAAAGTATTTGAGACTGTCATTAATAAGCACATTGTAAACTATCTAGAATCCAATCGCTTGATTAGTGACAGACAATATGGTTTTCGTCACGAATGATCCACTCAGTCTCTTTACTCATACCATCCATCACTCAATTGACTATCATGGAGATCCCTATGCAGTAGCCCTTGATATTTCTAAAGCTTTTGAATGAGTGTGGCGCCGTTCCCTGTCATCCAACCTCCCTTGTTACGGTCTGTTATCATTTGTTCCACTGATTTCCTCATATCTCAGCAACAGTAAGATAAGAGTAAAGGTAGATGATGTATATTCCAATTTCCACTCAGTTGATGCTGGCGTGCCACAAGGATCAGTCCTGGCTCCAACTCTGCTCTTCAGTCAAACTGATGATCTCTTGTCTGCCACCTATAATCTCATTCACTCATATGCAGATGACTCAAAGCTTCACAGTTCCTTCACACTTAAACACCCATTCACAAAATTGGTATCTCTCACTCCCAACTCAGCACGTCAATATCCTTAAATCAAGATTTGTCCAAGATCACTGAATGGGGACAAAATGACATTGCCGTATTTAATGCTTAAAAAAAAAAAAAAAAAAAAAAAAAAAAACTTCCACACTTTACTAATAGAGGGGTATTGCCAAATTGCTAATTATCTTCAGTGCAATCAATATTCCTGTCTAAAAGTACTGAAATTCTCGGTGTTTCGCTTAACAGTACCATCGGTTGATCCTCTCATGTTAGATCACTTGTTAAAACCGCCTCACAGAACTTCTTCACTGACGAGCAGTTTGTTGTAATATACAAGTCATGTGCGCTTTCAGCTCAGATATTGTTCATCCTTGTGGAATGGATGTGGAGAGGTTGCACTAAAACAACTGAACAAAATTCAAAACAAAGCTCTAGGAATTATCAATAATCTAGCAATTATAAATGAACTCCCCCCCCCCCCACAAGTAAGACTGAATGTTGTCTCCTTTGCGTTTGTTTACAGATACTGTACTTTCATGGCAAATGCTCAGAAGAAGTTGCATCCTTTGTGCCACCTGCCCATGCATTCCCTCGTGCTATACGGGCATCTGATGGCACTCATGACTGGACTCTCACACAGTCATGTTGCGGAACTTGTGCCTGTCAAAATTCATTTAATCCCAGAACTGCTTTTCTTTGGAGCTCGCTTCCTCAGATTAGTTTCCGCCCAAATTTCAACCTGCAGCAGTTTCCTTCCAACTGTTATGGATTTTTTATGAACAGTGGGAGCCTATAATTTTAGTTATTGTAATTTTTTCATTTAATTTGCTTGTCCTTCCTCTGTTCATCTTTTGTTTATAAAAAATCTCTATCTCATCATCATTCTGATCTTACCACCTCGAAGATGAGATGAGGAAAGAAAAATTGATGGAACAAATCGTAACCGTTGAAGAATTATCATCCAGTATGGCCAGGTAATAGATCACGTAAAATACTCACACATCATTCATGCTTTACTAATCCTGGCTCATAAATCATTTACAAGACCATCTAAACACTTGTATTTTTCTTCATAATTTCGCTTAACATACACCTGTGGGATAACAAAGCATCATCATCATCATCATCATCATCATCATCATCATTATCATCATCATCCCAACCTCTTTTGCTTAGTTTAGGATGTGGTGATGTGTGGCCCAGACAGCAAGGAAAGAGGAAGCACAACAGAGGGAGAAGTAATCAACAGAATGTCCAGTGAATATGGCCACACACTCCTTCACTCACCATTAATGCCCCTAACCATGTGCGCATGTTTTTTCACATTCTCTTTTTCTGGATTATTTTCTGTATTGCCGTCAACCAGAACGCTACGCATTGGTCAGAGAAAAGACGTTGAAACATCAGATTTGTTGGCTCGAGTGTTTGTGCTGTGAGATGAAGGTGGTGATCGTGATGGTGGTGATGATGGTGATGGTGGTGATGGTGGTAGTGATAGTAGTGATGTTAGTCTCAAGTTACCATTGTCTACTGTACAACTGATAACTGACGTAGGATAGTTAGTATTACTCACTAGCTCTCTCTAGCTCCGTTTGCCTGCACAGTATCTGGAAATACTGATGCATCGGTAATGATGATCATGGTTGATGGCTGTGGACTAGCAGTTGAGTGATTGATGCCAGTTAACAGCACCTGAAATGATACGATAGGTTTTTCACAACGCAGTCCCACTTGGATGAAGCTCGTATTTATTGTACGAAAAAGATGTTTAAAGTTTCTAGTTACATTGTCTACATCATACAACTGGTCTACTCCACTCACTATCATCCTGTTGCCCTGTTTGTTTGTGTCTGGAATTAATGATAGGGAGGTGGGGGGCCGGATGTGTCAGAGGAAGGGAGTGAGGAAGAGGGATGCACAACAACTGACTGAAACCTAAAGCCTCAAAGTCTTCAGAAAACCTCTCACATTTCATTTTGCCAGCATCCAGTCTCAGTGTATCCAGTATTGTCTGTTGATTAGTCGGTTTTTCATCATCACCATCACCATCATCATAATCATCATCATCATCATCACCACCATCACCATCATCATCATCATCATACTTTTTCCATCGAAGGATAAGGTTAGCTGTGGTTCAGAAACAAAGATGGGTCAAGCAGGGAAATGGGAGAACTACCAACAACATACCCAGAAAAATGGGCCAGATACTCATTCATACATCATTCAAGCTGCCGGAATCCTGGTTTACCTCACAACCTAACCATGTGCATATCATATTTCCTTTGCACTTTTCTTTATTGGACCTTATATGAAAAAAAAAAAAAATGTGATCAGGAGTGGCGTACCCTGGCTGAGGGCAAGATGTTCGGTGGCCATACCTACACATTTATGTCTCTGATGATCATGTTTATATAATGGTGGGACTCAGGTCTAAGGTAGCTTCCGTATAGCTGTGTGTGTGTGTGTGTGTGTGTGCGTGTGTGTGTGTGTGTGTGTTTCAATGTTTATGTGTGCAAAATCTAAGCATGAACTGAGGTACTGAAACGTTTCGCGAACAAATATTAGTGGCAGATTTAGAAATGAAAAATATTAGATATGGGTGGAGGGGGAGGGAGCGGTGGGGAAGAAAGGAATAAAGGGATGTAGGATAGTCTGCTCTCTCTCTCTCTCTCTCTCTCTCTCTCTCTCTCCTCCACAGCCAATTCGTGAACGTCAACAATATCTGCAAAGGTGTAAAATTTGAGACAGATAATCGTCCATTTTCGGGCAGAGCGGGTCCTCTCCAGCTGGCGATAATCCCGATGGTGTGGGGCGGGGATGGGGGTTTAGGAGGGGGAGGAAGGAGTGGAGAGGTGTAGCAGGGAAGCAGTGGAGAGGTGAAGCAGGGAAGGAGTGGAGAGGTGTAGCAGGGAAGGAGTGGAGAGGTGAAGCAGGGAAGGAGTGGAGAGGTGAAGCAGGGAAGGAGTGGAGAGGTGAAGCAGGGAAGGAGTGGAGAGGTGAAGCAGGGAAGGAGTGGAGAGGTGAAGCAGGGAAGGAGTGGAGAGGTGAAGCAGGGAAGGAGTGGAGAGGTGAAGCAGGGAAGGAGTGGAGAGGTGAAGCAGGGAAGGAGTGGAGAGGTGATGCAGGGAAGGAGTGGAGAGGTGTAGCAGGGAAGGAGTGGAGAGGTGATGCAGGGAAGGAGTGGAGAGGTGTAGTAGGGAAGGAGTGGAGAGGTGAAGCAGGGAAGGAGTGGAAGATGGCGAGGGGTGAAGGGGGACATGGGTGGGATGGAGGGGGCGGGGGAGGAGTGTTATAGGTTGTGAAGGGAAAGAGGATAGAAGGGATGGAGAGGATGGAAGAGGAAGGTTGGTGACGGGGAGGGTAGGAGGCAGTGGTAGGTGGGTGAGGGTAGTTATAGGTGGTGTTGATGTCAGCGAGTGTGGTATAAAGTTCACGGTACCAAAAATGTCACACTCTTATTCTCCCATTTTTTATACATTTATCCTTAAACTGACACGTAACATCATCTTTATCATCAGCATCATTCCCACCATCCTGACCATTCTCTTACTTAATTAAAGGATGAACTGAGGTAGAATTACAAAGTGAAGGAAAGGAAAAACAAGCGTAAGAGATCCACCAAGCAGCATGTCCAGTGAAACAGGTTACGTATTCGTGCCTTCGACATCCTGGCACCGATTCACTAGCAAAACCATCTCCACATGTAGAGTACGAGTGTTAGGCTACTACTTGTATTTTTCTTCGTAGATGCGCTTCACACACACCTGCGGAATACCTTTATATTATCGTTATCATCATCATCAACATTATCATCATCTTGACCCAGTTCTCCTGTCTAAAGATGGGACAAGATAGGGCACTGAAAGCAACGAAATAGAAAAAGAAACAGCATAAAAGAAGAGTTAGTCAACAGTATGTTTAGTGAAATGGGCCACACACTCATTAACTCACCATTCAAGTCCCGGAATCCTGGCTCTAACTATCAGGCCTAACCTTCTGCACACGCACACACACACACACACACACACACACACACACACACACACACACACACACACACACACACACACAGGGCCACTTCCACAACTTGAATACTGAGTCGTGGGCTCATGAAATTTGACGAACCTGTGTTATGAGGTAAACATGAATCTCCTTGGTTACTAGTGAGATCGACCCTCCCAGATGACTACACTTAGCCACTAACGGTGATGAAAGGTGTTAGGAATGTCAGGTTAGGGTGAACTCACTATACCGCCCCACCAGACATCCTGAGGCAGCCACCACACGGGAACACATCACCACACAAAGTCATCGCTGCATGTCGCCTACCTAGTACTGGTGATATTTTTTTAAGCGTCACCCGTGCACGTGTGGATATTAACAAAATAACTCAAGCAATTTTTATCCAATCATAACTTGATGGAAGAATTAAGGGTCAGCAGATGAATAAAACCTATTGTTTTTTTTAGTACAACATATCAAAGGCTATGGTCACAGGGCTAGATCAAAAGCTGATCTATAAAAAGCAGTTTAAACTGTTTTTATTAAATTTAGATTAAAGCTGAGGAGAGGGCTGAGGGGAAGTACACAATGAAATGAAGTTTCGAGAACAACCAAAGGTCATGGCCACAGGGCTAGATCAAAGTCGACTCGTGTGTGTGTGTGTGTGTGTGTGTGTGTGTGTGTGTGTGTGTGTGTGTGTGTGTGTGTGTGTGTGTGTTCTTACCTAATTGTTCTTACCTAATTGTATCTTTACAGGAATGAGTCAAGCCCGTACTGTCCCGTGTCTTAAACCATATTTATCGTACATATCCTTAAATTTGTGAATTGTTTTGGCACACACTATTTCATTCGGTAGTGCATTCCACTGATCAATTGCTCTGTTTGGGAAACTGAATTTCCTTACGTCTTTATCACCTCTCTTCTTATGCAGTTTTTTGCAGTGTCCTCTTGCTGATGCTTCTCCATATGTTAAGTAATCATTTATGTCTATTTTCTCCTTTCCTGATATGCATTTATATAGCATTATCATGTCACCTCTTTTCCTTCTCTCCTGTAGTGTTGGTAGATTCAGTTTATTTAGTCTTTCTTCGTAGCTTAGGTCCCTTAAGCTTGGTATCCATCTTGTAGCGGCCCTTTGAACTTTTTCAATCTTGTCTATGTGCTTTTTGAGATGAGGACTCCAGACTACTGATGCATATTCCAGGGTTGGTCTAATGAATGATGTTATTATCCTTCTTAGCATGTGTGTGTGTGTGTGTGTGTGTGTGTGTGTGTGTGTGTGTGTGTGTGGATGTTAGCAAAATAACTCAGTTTTAATCTGATTTGGACCAAATTCAGTGGAAGGGTCCAGGGTCAGCGAATGAGTAAACCTGACATCTTTTTGAACGCCAGGTCAGTGGTCAAGGTCACAGAGCAATGGCAACGTTTAACAGTTTTCAGCTGATTTGGACGGAATTTCGCGGAAGAGTTGGGAACTAGGCAAGAATAAAAGAATTCGATTTAGACAGTCAAAGGAGACAAGGAAAGATCAAAGACCAAGGTTACAGAGCAAGATGAACTCAGACAGCTTTGATCAGATCTGCGGCAAACACGGTGGAGGGTGAAGAGTAAAGCAAGAACAGACGGATTCTATTTTCAGAATTATGTCAAAGGTCAAGGTCGCTGAGCAAGGTCAAAGTTCGAACCGTGTGTCTGTGTCTGAACAAAATAACTAAAACAGTTTGAATTTGAGCTGGGCCAAATTTGGTGGATGAGATGCAGATCACCAAAGGTGATGATCATTCTTTAGAATAACTGGTCAAAGATCAAGGTCACATGGCAAAGTGAATTTTCATTAATGTGCCAGGTCTGTTCAGGAAGTATCCGACCTCATTTCCTTTTCTCGCCAACCAGTTGGAGAATAGGGACAGGGTTTTGTGTAGAGCAATGCAGGACCTTTGTATGTATGTGTGATTAATGCCAGCCGCCACTAATGATACAGTGACTGTCAGTCAGCCTGCGTTCGTGGTCGTGCACCTTATGTTCGTCACGTTCCCGCGCTCGTCACTATGACCGAAAAAGTTGAACAACACTACTGCATCAAATTATGCCAAAAACTATGTGATACCCAAGTTGAGACTATCAGGAAGATCCAACATGTTTGGGGAATGAAGCCATGGGGGTAACGCATATTAAGGAGTGGCACAATCACTTAAAAAATGGCCGAATGTCAGTCGGGAGCAATCCACGTCCTGGGAGGTCATCAACAGCAGGAGTGCTGAAAATGTGAAGAAAGTCTGCGATTTGGTCATGGGAAATCGTCGGTTGACTGTCAGAAATATTGCCAATGAAATTAGAATCAGCGTTGGATCAGCACACAATTTTAACGGACGATTTAGGAATGCAAAGAGTTGTTGCCAAGTTCGTTCAAAAGCTCCTTTCACGTGAACAACAAGCTCTGCAGACGAAGGTTGTTCAAGACATGCTGGAGTGTGCAAATCGCGATCCAGACTTTCTGAAGGTTGATATCACTGGAGATGAGACTTTGGTGTATAGGTACGACCCAGCAACCAAAGCACAGTCGTCCCATTGGAAGTATGCAGGGTCGCCTCTGCCAAAAATAGCACGACAGGTCCACAGCAAGGTGAAATGAGTATTGACATTTTTTTTTTCAATTGCTGTGGTGTTGTACATCACGAATACACACCAGAAGGTCAGACTGTCAACAGACATCACTACCTCGACGTTATCCGTCATCTTCGTGACGCATTTCAGCGGAAGAAATCGGACTTGTGGAAAGAGGAGAGTTGGAAGTTGCACCATGACAATGTCCCTACCCATTCTTCTCAACTGATTCGGGAATTTTTGGCCAAGCACAACATCCCACAGGTCTGGCAAGCTCCCTACTCACCAGAAATGACTCCATGTGAATTTTGGCTATTCCCCAAACTCAAAACTCCACAGAAGGATTCTCGATTTGAGACGAGAGAAGAGATCATGACGAATGCGATGAAGCACCTGCAGGAGATACGAAACCAAATTTGAAAAATGTTTCAGACAGTTGAAAGAATGCTGGGCTACATGTGCCAAATCAGAAGGGGCCTTCTTTGAGGCAGATTAGTGTCCTAGCTCAACAGGTTAGCTATTTATTTTTTTAGAGTCTAAGGTTGGATACTTTCTGAACAGACCTAGCAAACAAAACTTTGTGGATTGGTTCAGGTTGAAACAAGGATGAAGAGATTTGATTTTTGGAAGAGTCAGTCAATGGACAAAGCCACAGGGAAAAGTCAGAGTCCAAGGTCACTGGGCAAAGTTGGCTGAAACAGTTTTGATCTAATTTGGACCAGAGTTGGTGTAAAGGTTAAGGGTTAGGCAAGAATGAAGTTAATCGGGTTTGAGAGTAATCTGCCAAAGGCCAAGGTCACAGGACAGTAAAAAAAGAATAAAATTGTCCCCTAGACCAGTTGGTGGGTGCGGGTGATGCACACTTTGAGTGCTCCATCTGGTTTGCTATAAATTCGGCAGCAGTTCAATGAGAAAATGCCAATTAAAGTTACAATGGTACCTATTAAGCGTATTTGCCTATTTCCGTAAACAACAGTACCAATTGTACGGAAAAATTTGATATTTTGGAACACATCGACATATAATGAGCATTCCTATACAGTCAGCTACAAAAGTCTGTTCGTCTCTCCTGCCTCTCGTTTACAACTGGATTCATAAACTCAGTTGTGACATAGTGGACTGAGGTGCATATTTTCATCCATCTGTGAGTGATGTGCATCTTTGACCACTACGTCTCATTCTGGCATCTAGAACTTCTGCCATGAGAGAGGCAGGAGAGGCGGGTGGACTTTTGTGGCTGACTGTACATAAATGGACGGATATCTTCACCAGTGGCAGATCCAGGGGACACAGGTGGGGGGGGGAGACAGGGTTCTTTTTTTCATCTATGCTATTTGTTCCTCATGAAATATTGCATTACAGAAAAAGAAAGTTCATAAATCTTGGATCCTGCCTTACCACAGTTGGCTCAGCTTAACCCGAAGGATATTTTTGTTCATTTTCAGCTTATTTCCCGCAAGTCGGTGGCAAAATAACGCACTACTACCGCTCTACATCCTTTCCATGGTACTTTTTCGTCACTAGCGCAATATTCTACGACTCATCTCGTTGTTACTTCTCAATATTCAAGATGGAGATGATAAGTTTCTCCCAATTTAAAGTGAACACAGTATGCAATTTTTAATGGAAGGAATTACAGTAAAGGCTGGAAAGAAGTATGATTGTTCTCTAAAAAAAAAAAAAATTAACAGAAGCTGGGCGTACTCAAGATCCGTTCATTTCGTGATGCTGGACACACTGATTTTAAAATACTGGAGGTCTTAGGCAGAAAGAAATACTGACAAAGGAAGACAGTTCCACAGCTGACTTGCTTCCCGCATGAAGTACTGGGAATCTCGGACATTTCTTTTATTTGAGAGCTGTATTAAAAATGAGTGAAAGTTTGCTGCTAGACGGGTGCTACACGCCAGATATAATGGAAGAGGAATGCACACACACAGTTCAGAAGAACATTGACCATTGAAGTAGAAGTAGAAAAAAGATAAAGATGCAACTGTTCGGCGAAGAGACAGAGGTTGAAAGGAACCAGAAATAAGAGGAGCGTTAATGAAACGCAAAGCCTTTGACTTCACTCTGTTGAGAAGAGCTGTATGTGGGGAGTCCCCCGACACACGAGAGCTGTTCTCTCCACAGGGGCTAATAAAACCCTTGTCAAGGGGGTAGAGAAATCACGGAGTCGGCTTAGCATACCTAATCTTATGAAAGCATATTTTGCAAGAGAGGATATAATATAATCTTTCCATGATACATCCTGACAGAATGAAATGTCGAGCATTTTCAGAGATGATGCAGACTGAAGTCTATCTATCAATCTATTGCCAGACGCCTTAATTCCGTAAGAGGTGGCCACAAACAAATCGCCTCCACGTCCCTCTGTCCCCCTCCATTTCACTGCCCTGCTCGCAGCTCACAACCCCCTCTCTCATATACCTCTCCACTTCAACCCTCCATCTCATCCTTGGCCTCCCCCTCCCTCCCCCCCCTCCACCTCACTCTCATACACTCCTCGTCAGTCTCTCACTCTCCATCCTCTCCAGATGGCCAAACCACCTTAATGTGTTTCTCCTAACGTTTTCAATCACATCCACATCCACACCACAACACTCCTTCACTTCCTCATTTGTCAGTCTGTCTCTCCATGTGACTCCACATGCTCCTCTCAAATAACTCATTTCCACTGCTTTCATTCTTGACTTCTGTCCCTCCAACAAGGTCCAAGCTTCACTTCCATATGTTAGAGTTGGTATCACAATACTGTCATGCAGTAGCTTTTTCACTTCCATGCTCACTTCCCTGTTTCTTATCACAGCTTTCAAGGAACCAGCAACCTTTCTTCCCTGCTGTACCCTTTCAAGCATTTCATCCTCTAAACTTGTATCCTTACTCATCACACTACCCAAGTACTTAAACGCACTCACATTCTCCATTTCCTCCCCATCTAATCTCACTGTACATTCACTGACTTCATTTCTCTCGAAGACCATCACTTTACTCTTCCCTACATTCACCTTTAGATTCCGTTTCCTACACACTCTCCCAGACTCATCCACCAAGCCTTGCAGCGCCCATTCGTCTCCACTTAACAACACAGTATCATCTGCAAACAACAGTATAGGGAGTTTCCAAACACTACTCTCTCTCACCAGGGCCGCTCCAACATCCACTGCCCTACCTTATATCTATTTTATAACCCCATCCATGTTAAGATTGAACAACCATGGAGACATGACATATCCTTGTTTCAATACAACCTCCAAATAGAAAAATTCACTCAGTTCGCTATACACACGCACCGCAGCCTTAGCACCCTCATACATACACTTCACGGCCTTCAACAACTTCCCATCTACTCCATATATTCTTAATACTTTCCACAATCCTTGTCTATCCACCCCGTCATATGCTTTCTCCAAATCCATGAAGGCTCCATACAACTTCTCTCCCTTCTCTAGGAACTTTTCCACCAAAGATCTAAGAATGAATATCTGATCTACACAACCTCATCCCTTCCTAAAACCTCCCTGTTCGTCTCCAACTAATTCCTCTGTTATTTCCCTAACTCTGTCAGTAAGTATCCAACCGTATACTTTTCCTATTACACTAAGAAGGCAAATGCCCCTATAATTACCATACACTTTTTTCCCCTTTTCCTTTGTACAAGGGAATAATTATACCTGACATCCAATCCTCCGGGACTCTACCTTCCTCCCAGGCCATTCTGCACATCATCCACATCCATTCCACTACCATCTCTTCCCCATGCTTCAGATTTTACCACACACTCCATCAATTCCTGGGGCTTTGCACATTTTAACCTTCTTCATTGCTCCCACAACTTCCATCCTACTGATTTCTTCCTCTCTTCTCACCTCCCTCCTTTTCCCAGCCATTTCCCAGCCACTTATACTTGCATTACTTTCATTCTCTATGTTCAACAATTCCTTAAAGTGTTCCCTCCATCTACTCACTTTTTCTTCCTTCTCCACGAGTAATCTACCATTTTTATCTTTCACTCCCCAACTAACTTCTTTGGCCTCCTGTCTAACTCTCTTTACCTCTTTCCAGAACATTTTCTTACATTCCCTCCACTTTACACTCAAATTCCTTCCAAATTCGTCATCCATTCCCTTCTTACTCTCTCCTACTAATCTTTTCACCTCTCTCTTCCTCTCTACATATAACTTGCTCTTCTGTCTCTCATCTTCTTCCACGCCTCTGTTTCTCATCCACTACTATATGCTTTCTTCTTTTGTGAATATGTCAGATATTAACAGACAATCCTGGGGAGAATGGGAAGAGGGAGAAATGGAGGAGCTGAGGTAGGAGGGGGAGAGAGGATGAGAACTGAACAGGGGAAACTAGCGACAATGGGAATCAGGGTAAAATATGGGTATAGAATGAGAGAGTTGGCATGGAGGACGGCAGGAGTGGAACATAACAGATGGATATATATACATGTTACCGGTATTGTGTGAAAGCAAGGTGTTGTATAGAATGTCCAGGTAGTCTATGGAATATCTAGTCTTTTTTTTTTTTCAAGGTATGAAATATGCTTGTATCACTCTGACCTTATCTACTTTACCTAGGGATATTAATAGAATGCCTAGGTATTCTATAAAATGTCTAGCATTTTTCTGGCAAAGTATAATATAACAGACAACAGGGGGTTAGGCTGGGATAATTTACGTTAAATTAGGTTAGGCTAGGTTAGGTCAGGTTAGGTTAGGGTAGGTCTGGCTAGGTTAAATTAGAATAGCGCTAAGTTATGTTAAACGTTTATCTAAATTAACCTAACCTAACCTTACTAACGTAGCCTAACCTAACCTAAACCTAACCTAAATTATCCCAGCCTAACCTAACAGGAGCCTAAATTGACCTAACGCAACTGAAAAGACTGATTTCACAGTTTGCCTGTTTGCTGCAGTTTGGTTCTTTCACTTGTTGCCTGAAACACACTCGGTGATTTACAGAATACCTAAGAAATGTGTACAGATGATTTTATTTTATACCTTGTCTTGAAGTTTTAGGCATTCTATAGAATACCTAGGCATTCTATACAATGACGGGTTTCCCACTTTGCCGGTGAAACACACACACACACACACACACACAAAGACACTCCATCATTATAATCACGTTTACAAGCACTTCTCACCCTATATACAATCTCGGCCAAACAGCCTAAGCCACTTGGTAGAGATACATTGGCTGTATCGTCCCACTTCGGTCGAGATGGGCCGGTCCTGCAGTGGACACTCAACGGCTGATCAGCCGTTAATCACACACACACACACACACACACACAACATATATATATATATATATATATATATATATATATATATATATATATATATATATATATATATATATATATATATATATATATATATATATATATATATATATATATAAATAAATGAACAAATACAAAAATCCATACACCAAATTACAAGCGTCCTCCATTCATACAACGCAGGTAAAAATCTGTGACAACTGGACCTGAACTGCAGTTGGCTGAAGTTTGGAGGAAAACTATTCTTAGGAAGCGAGTTTCAAGGAGATGCAGTTCGGGGAATAAAAGAATTCTGATAGGCAGAAGTTCTGCAATATGTCACTTTGGCAACAAAATGAGCGATACCAGATGCCCGTGTAGCACGAGGGAAGGCGTGGGCAGGTGGCACAATGGAGGCAACTTCATCTGAGCATTTATCATAAATGTATCTTACTTTGTAAGGGAGACAGTGCATTTGTACTTGTTGGATTATTAATAGTTCTTACAGCTTTGTTCTGACTTTTGTCCATTTGTTTTAGTGCAGCTTCTCCGCTTCCACTCCACAGGGGCGAGCTACATTTCAGCTGAGTGCACATTACTTGTAAATTATAGATAACTACTCGTCACTGAAGAAGTTACGGATTTCGTACAATAATCCAAGTTCCTTTGAAGCAGTTTTAGCAAGTGATCTAATATGAAAGGTCCAGCTGCGGGTATTAAGCGAAATGCTGGGAACTTCAATATTTTTAGAGACAGGAATGTTAGTAGCATTGAAGGTAATAAAGAAATCAGGCAAGAGCTGTCTATTAGTAAACTATATATTTGGTTTCCCTTGCATTAAATAAGACAATGTTATTTTGTTCCCATTCAGTGATATTAGATATGTCTTGATTTAGGGAGATGGCTGTACTGAGTTGCGAGTTAGAGATTATAAACTTTGTGAATGGGTGTTCAAGTGTGAAGGAAGAATGAAGTGGTGAATCATCTGCATGTGAGTGAATGGGACTATGGGTGACAGATAAGCGATCATTAATATGATTTAAGTATAGAGCTGGAACCAGGACTGACCCTTGTGGCACGCCGGCATTAACTGAGTAGGTAATTGGAATATACATCATCTACTTTTACTCTTTCCTTTCTGTTCCTGAGTTATGGGGAAATCAGTGGAATAAAAGATGACAGACCATGGCAAGGGAGTTTGGGTGGCAGGGAATGGCGCCACACTCTGCCAGATGCCTTAGAAATATCAAGGGCTACTGCATGGGCTTCTCCTTGTTGGTTAGCTGATTGATGGATGGTATGAGTCAGGAGACTGAGTATATCAACAGTGGATCTTTCGTGGCGGAAATCATACTGTCTGTCACCAATTAAGTTGTTGGATGAGAGAGAGAGAGAGAGAGAGAGAGAGAGAGAGAGAGAGAGAGAGAGAGAGAGAGAGAGAGAGAGAGAGAGAGAGAGAGAGAGAGAGAGAGAGAGAGAACTATGATGAGATTGGAAATGAAGTGAGAAAACAAAGGAAGGATGAAAGAGGAAGAGAAGTGCTATCGGGAGAGCGAGAGAAGGGGAGGGGAATCCATTAAGAATTTTTGTTTCAACATTATCATAATAAAATTTAGCCACTTCTGTTTTATAAATGTCTCCCCCACTTCCCTTTATCTCCCCCTCTCCCTCCCTTTCTTCTCCCTTCCCTCTCTCCTATCCCTGCTTCTATTTACCATTCCTCCTAAACTCTTCCTCTTCAGTTTTTCTCCTTCATTGCCTCAACTCTTCAAGTCTCTCAACTTCCCTCACACCCTCCACACCGTTCCTTCTTTCCTCCCGTCTTTCACCCTCTCCTCCATCCCCTCTAACCTCCTCCATCCCCTCTAACCTCCACCATTCCCTCTCAGATGCTCACCTTTCTTTCCCTCTCCTTTCCTTTTGTTGTTCATCTGTCCCTCACAACCCTCATTCGCATTCTCCCCCTCCTCCTCCCTTCACTTTCAACTCTGCCTCACCAACATCCTCAGTCCCTCTTTCACTCCTTCGCCATCCATCCCTCTCACCTGTCAGTCCCTCTCCCTTCCCCTCATCCACCACTCCATTCCGTCTCAACTTCCACTTTCTTACCACTCAACTTACTCTTCTTTCCTCATACATGCCCTCCTGTTTGCGTCTTTACCTCCTCTTCCTCATCTCTCAACCCCCTCTTCTTCTCCTCTCAACCCCCTCTACTTACCCTTCCAATCCCCATCTTACTTCCTCCTCCAACCCCTCTTCTTTCTCCCTTCATCTTCTCTTCCTTCCTCCTCCAACCCCTCTTCTTTCTCCTTTCATCTTCTCTTCCTTCCTCCTCAAATCCCTCTTCTTTCTCCCTTCATCTTCTCTCCCTTCCTGCTCATCCCCTCCATCCTCTCTCATCCAATGCCACAGTCTCTTCACTTTCACTCCATATCCACCCTCTCACTCCCTCACCCCAACACAGCTTCCCTCTCAGCAAATTTCGTCTCCTATCTCTACCGCATATCTTAATTTTGCCTCTCTCTCTCTCTCTCTCTCTCTCTCTCTCTCTCTCTGATTTACCTTTAGCCAGCCACATGCACAGTCATAATATTTCTTCCATATTACATATAGTAATTCCTTTTCTGACTCTCCCACCATTTGTCTCTCCATCCATGTGTGTGTGTGTGTGTGTGTGTGTGTGTGTGTGTGTGTGTGTGTGTGTGAAATCAGCCTCAGTTTCTTTTCCATTTTTCCATTCTCATCCATTCTCGCTTTTTTCTTTGTTCAAATCTGGATCACCTTCAATACTGCTCAGTCCTTCCTCCGTCTTAAAATCATCTAAAAAAGAACTACTGTAGTGCCGTTATTTCTACCCACGTTCCCTCTATACACTGTGTTTTCCATCATCGTCCTCGCACCCTTTTCGCCTCCCTGTTCCCTCGTTCGTATTCATCTTTGTTCCCAGGCGTTTGTACCTCCTTCATTAAAATCTTACTGCTCTCTGCCACATAAATCTTTCCTGGTCTGTATTTGCGTCCTTTATTTTTACTCTCTTCCCCTGGTTTCTCTCTTTCCTTCTTATACTGTACTCACTTCCTTCATACTACTTCCCTCTCTTCTTCCTTACCCTTCCCCCTCTTCCTCCACCTCACTCTCCGTCCACTCAGTGCCCTCTCTCTCTTTCTCTTTCTCTCTCTCTCTCTCTCTCTCTCTCTCTCTCTCTCTCTCTCTCTCTCACACACACACACACACACACACACACACACACACACACAGCCAGATCCCCTAGCTAGCTCAGAGTCTATATCTTATTTGTTGGTTCGCCTGGTTCATCCGATTACCCGGCTTTTTGTAACGAGGGGATGAGAGAGAGAGAGAGAGAGAGAGAGAGAGAGAGAGAGAGAGAGAGAGAGAGAATGTACACGGAAGAAAAAGAAGAGAGAGGAGGAATTAAGCAAGGAGGAGGAGGAAAAAGGAAGAAAGAGAAGGACGAGTTGAAGAGACAGGGAGGAAGACGGAAGGAACAGATAAAGGAAGGAGAAGGAGAGGATAAAGAAAGAAGAAAACAATGAAATAAGGAAAGAATAAAGAAGAGATTAATAAGAGGACTAAGGTATGGATAGAATGACATGATGAGGTAAGAAATTGGATGATAATGAGGGAGGGATGGAGGGAGGGAGGGATGGAGGGAGGGAGGGATGGAGGGAGGGAGGGGGAGGATGAGGTTGGAGGGAAGGGGGGAGAGGTGCATCAAGGAGTATAAGTTATAACATTTCCATTATAAAATTTGGCTGTTTCCATTTTCTGTGGATGTTGTAATTCTATCCGACTCTCTCTCCTCCCTCCCTCTCCTCCCCTCTCCGTCTTTTCTTACCTCTAACTATTTGCCTTTCCTCCTGGCGCTGACGAGGAGCTTATACGTGGAGGTGCTGTGCTGTCTGGGTGGAATAGCTGCAGTGTCCACCCCGGAGCCAAACCTCATCATTTTCCTCTGCACCTCGCCGTGAGAATATGGTCCAACCCAGGTGTGGCGCTGTCTACCACAAGGGGCGCCGGATCCCTACACGGTATATGTACGGCACTGCACCTGTGGACGACCCCACAGAAACAATTGGTTACGTTTGGTTAGTTGGTCACACATACATGGTTTTATTCGTATTAACAACACAACAACAACACTTCCTCCTACACTCCTTCTTTGCAGTTTTTCTTCTTCATTCTTCAATTTCCCAAGTTTCTCCACTTCCCTCTTAGCCCTCTTTACTCTTCTTTACCTTCCTCCTTTCTTTTACCCTCACATCGATCCTCTTTCAGCCCCTCCATTCCCTCTTAAATCCAGCTCCCTCCTTCCCCTCTCACCCCATCCCTTCTCACTCAATCCACCCCCTTCAGCCCTCTTTCACTTTCTCCATCTCCCCCTTTCCCTTTCAGCTCTCTCTCACCCACAGTCCCTTGAATCACTCCTTCACTCCCCTCTCCTCCATCCCCTTCTTCCTCAACTCTTCTTCCTCCCTCTTCAGCCCTTTCTCATACCCTCCCTTTCATTCTCTTCCTTTTCATCCCCTTTCCTTTTCCCTTCTCTCTTCTCTCCTACCCTGTGTCACCATTACCACAATCCTTTAATACCCCCCCCTCCTCCCCCTAACCCATTTTTTATCCCTCTTCCCCTCAACTTAATTTTTCCTCACAGCAATTTTTCTCTCCCGTCTCTACTGCATATCCTAATCTCCGGCCACTCTCTGTCTGGCTGTCTCATACATACATACAGGTATATATATATATATATATATATATATATATATATATATATATATATATGCAACTTTGCAGCTGCTCTGTAAGTCTCATTGCATTTCACCACCCCATCTACGTGTCAAATGCATTTATCCCTTTACTCTCAAAGTCCATTTTCTAATGTTTCATTGTTTTTCCTGAGTATTTTTCTTCGCTTCGCCAGGCCTTCGTCTGAGAGTAACAAGAATATATTACACAAATAGATTATCATAATGATTGGATTATTATTTACTTCCCTCCTTATTTCAACATTCCTTGCCCCTCTACAGTTCTCGCCACTCTTTATGTGTGTGTGTGTGTGTGTGTGTGTGTGTGTGTGTGTGCTTATTCTCATCATCATCATCATCATTGTAGTAGTAGTAGTAGTAGTAGCAGTAGTAGCTGCAACCCCAAGCTCAGCTGAATGAATCCGGTGGACTTCTTTAGTCTTCCATTTTCATTCCAGGAGATTGGGAGGTAACATACAGACGTTTCATTGCAAGGGAGTTGACCCCCCTGATTATGCCAGTGCCACCATGTGAAGGCGTCTCTCTCCATCATCATCATCATCATCATCATCATCATCATCATCGTCATCTTCATCATCATCATCTTCATCCCGACCTCATGCTGCACCCAAGAATGGGGTGATGTTGTTGTTGTTGATCTGCCTCAATTTGTCTGGCTGAGCAGACCTGTCAACCACAGGCAAGCTAGTGACCCTGTTGGGCCGTCCAATGCGGTGAACCGATGTTTTCTCTCTGCTGGCAACGCCTCGCGACAAGGAGGAGCGGCGAAGTGTGTAGTCTTGGTTCCTGGATGTCTGCAATCGCGTTTCTTCGACCACTTAGCTGGGCTACCAATGCTGCCTCCACTTTACACCGTTATCTGATTATGTGGTTACCATCCAGCTTTGTAATTAGTTTCTCGGGTTACAAGAAACCATTAGGCTTCTCACTCAGAGCAAAACCACCTGAAGTGGAAAGAAAGGTAGTAAAAGAAACAAGAAGGAAAAGGAGAAGCAGGAAGACGGGATAACAGACACAGAAAAAGATTGATAAAGGTGAGGAAGAAGTACGCAGTACTGCACTGAGTGAATGGAGGTTGTCACCACCAACCACCATGAGGTGAGGTAGGGCTAGAGATCTAAGAAGAGGCCTGACAGAAGGATCACTAATCACTATTTTTTCCACTTATACTCGTATGGGCAAACACATTCATTCATCATTTAAGCTCCCGGACTCCTGACTCCATTACACAGGCGTAACCATCCATACTTGTGCACATCACATTACTTATCAGTCTACAGCAACTCTGACAACTCACATCACTGGGTAAAAGCAGGGGCACAGGACCTTAATATACCCCCCCCCCCTCCCTATACAAAACTCGTCCAGTCAGCTCTGTCCCTATCAGTTCCCAAGCCTCATCACTCCCCATACCTCTCATTCTCTCTCACGCATTTACCACATCAGTCCACTTCTAGGCTTACCACGCCTCCCCTTACCTTCAAACTCAATTATATCCTTTTCATCATCCCATTTACACACTCTCTTTAACTCCACAATTTCTTACTGTTCGTCTCTCTTACTTTTCGCCCTTCACGATTCAGTCTTCATAGCCCTGTCCATCCTCCACACGCCATACATGTTCCTCAATATACCAATACTCGCTGCTCATACACCCGTCTTTTTATCTCACTAGAGCACCAAAGTCTTTCGCCCATACGTTAAAGTGGGCACTGACGGCCGTAGTCTTGAAACTGAGGGCAGGGGTTACCCTTCCCGCACCCCACTCGAGGTGGAAGCTCACACCTTCAACGTAAGTGGTAATCTTGAAAGCGGGAGAGCGCACCCCTTCGTGTGGGTAGGCGCGGCAAAGAGTTGCTAACACTGATTAATTTTAAAATTCAAAATCTTAAAATAAAAACAATACATATGACAGTTTCTAAGATTCACACACAAAATAATCTATTAATGATTGCAAGTCTTACCTCTTCACTTATTAATGACTGGCATTTGTTCTTAAATACTCTGTACAGGAGAATGAATGCAGGATTTGAAGATCCTGTGCCGCAGAAAAAATTCGGTGTCAGACAGCGTCAAAGGAGTTCATGCGGTCAGTAATAACCTTACGAATACGCCTTGGCTGGTCATACCGATTTTGATTATATTTCCGCCCCAAATGCTTGTTTTTGCCATTCTTCTCACCCAGAACCCCGAAATCCCACCCCCCAAGACACGGGGTGGGATGGGGGGGTTAATTTGAAAACCAATCATGAACACCGAAAATAAAAGCCAAATTCGTTCAGATCACACCAAAATACACCAGAAAAATATATTGCCAAGCCAAAACAAAATAGTGCGGACTTGTAAAAGCTCACCGAATGCAAACATGAGATTCGAAATTCAAACCAACTGGCTGTGCACTAGTCGTCTGTGGGTAGTACTCGGCCATTCTTTACTGTAGGAATAATTTCACGTACTAATCAAACTAATTATAAAAGTATCCTGCACCACATCTGATAAACAGCTTGGTAGAAATATTGAAAAATAAAATGGAAGTGGATAGTGTATCTCAGCTTTGTTTTCGTCTCGTCGTAAATTAACCATCCCCGGAGAAGTGGTGAAGTCTTTTAAAACGATAAAAATATTATACGCTTATTTTTTCTTTACACGATGTTTTTATCATTAAATTAAAATTCCCATCACACACACCATAGGGTCCTTCAAATTCTACATCGTTTTCTTTGCAGAAGGCTGCTACAATATGACGATGGGGCATGCGAAGGGGTGCTACGAGACTCCCTGCGGATTCCAGTACTATACTGTGGTAATCCTCTCCCGTGCACCAGTGAACGCTCTCCCTTTCGTGCTTTAAGACTACCAAAAGATGTGGTAGGGTAAGGTGAACGCTTTCCCCCAGTTTAAGACTACGGCCGTAAATCTCCTTCATGCCATCCTCTAGCAACCACCACACTCAAGCCTCCTTTTCAGTATCAAAGTCTTTATCGCACCGTCCACTTTCCTTCCCTGTGCTAGTCTGCTTTCCACACTCTTTACATACAGTATTTACCTTATCATTCCACTTAAGTACCCAGTATAAACTCCCACACCAATGTCTCTCCATTCACAGCATCATCGCTCTGATAGCCACCACTTATCTCAACATCCATCAATGTATTCTTAACTCTGGCCTTTCAGTCACGACGCTCACAGTCATCCTAAAACTCTGTACCAAAATGTAGAGATCTTGTTTACTATTGGCAAGTAACACGGCGTCATCTTCACTCATTAGATTCCAGACACTCCACCATTTAGTCTGTCAAAGCACATTCTTCTCTTTTCCCCATCTTTCTGTTTGTCTCCATTCTTGCGTGTGTGTGTGTGTGTGTGTGTGTGTGTGTGTGTGTGTGTGCTTAAGTTACTCCAGTTTATTTTTCCTTTTCTGCACCTCTCCGTTTTCTTCCATTTTCTGCAACTATGGGTAAGCTTCGCCAATGTTCAGTCGTCTTTGTGTTGAAATCAGCCAAATTCCTCATAGCGTAATTTTCCACTCACTTCCCCTCTCGTCGCTTAGTCTTTCTCACAACATTCCTTACCTCTGTTCCCACTCCCTCTCCCTCTTCTCTTTCTTGTCTCCCAATTTCCAGGTTGTCTTTGTCTTTATTTTGTTATTCTCTTCGTCCTTCTTGTCGTGGATCTTATATATTTCCAACTTTTTATTTGTCCACTTCATGCTTTTCACTCTGCTTGAATGATCTTTTTTCGCTTTCCTACTCACTACCTCCATATCACCCTCTCTCTTCTTTTTCCTTTCTTTCACCTCTTTTTTAACCTCTCTCTCTCTCTCTCTCTCTCTCTCTCTCTCTCTCTCTCTCTCTCTCTCTCTCTCAGCCAGATGGCCACGTCAGCTCCGAGTTTAATTCCTATTTGTCGGTTCTCCTGATTCATCCGATTACCTCGCTTTTTGTGCCGAGTGGTGTGTGTGACAGATAGATAGATAGATAGAGAGAGAGGGAGAGAGAGAGAGAGAGAGTTTCTTTTCTCTTTGTTTGTCCTTCCTGGAACACAAATCATTGGAGACACATGCCACTGGACACACGTTCAAGGACAACATGCAGGTCAAGAGGCGGTGCAGCCACAGACTCAACACAATCAGGGTACTTACAGGGGCAGACTGTGGGCAACAAAAAGCAACACTGCCTCTACTCTACAAACAATAGATGAGATCAAAGATATATCTCCCTGAAAAGGGTCCCCCATCCTAACAACCACTACAGCACCTTGCAGATCACACAGAACACCGCCCTATATGCATCATCATCACTGGTTGCACCAAAATCACTCCCCCAGCTAATGTCCAATTGTAAACAAAAGTCCTCCCTGTTAAAGAGTATCCTGATATGAGGGGCACAGCTCTGTGCGGCAGCCTGTGCTAACACAGCATTCATGTTATAACATGACAAAGGCACACAGCACAACTAGGCACATAAAACATTTACCAAACGAACACTACCAGACCTTCTTCAACAACATTCCACCTCCAAACATTTCAACACTAGCAATTGAGAATCTCCTACATACTTAATTCATGCGCGTGCAGGACTCTACAACATTTCAGTGAAAACACTGTATTATAAGCTCCTCCTCCTCCCAACATTCAGCCATCAGGGGATTCCTACAGAGCTGACCGAATACATCAACTTGGCTTTAATCAGGACATCACTCAGCCCTCGTCAGTTACCAGCTGAGATTAAGGTTGGGTGGTATCGCAGATGACACCTGCCCTGCTTGTAGAATGAGCCCACACAACAAAACACACATAGCGGAGCACTGCACAGCACATTTCAAACTAAGACGCAGACAGCATTAACGATGCAAGGGACATATGGGACGACCCTACTGGGGCAGTTGCTTGCCTGCAGTCGACGGTTCTGCTCGGACAGACAGACCAGGATTAAACAACTAAAACACGAAGTCCCTGGCTTTACCAGCAGTTTTAATCGCTGTCATGCTGCTGCCCTGACATGAATGATGCTGTGTTAGAGTGGATGTACACTGCAGACGTTTGAGTATGAACCACACTGAATTGCCAGTTGCAGGGTGTGATCTACCCGTCACAACTGTCGTCGTCGAATGATACACTGCACCATCATGGGAGCAACCAACACTGGGCCAGAGATGCCTGCAACCACCTTCTGTGTCTGAGAAATACCGAGCGAAGCGTTTCGTCGCTGGGAACCAACTGCATCAGAGCAATGCAGCGACACCAACATCCTGCACGGGGCTGGACACTCTCCACAATCACACCAGCACATGGGTGAGTGAGTAATAAAGGTTTGGCACAAAGGTCAGGCACTAGGACTGATGTGGTCATTCAGCGCCTAATAACTAAAAACAAAAACTGAAATGAAAAGACAACACCATAAAATCTATAAGTTAAATGTCACAAAGTATGTCACAGTCTGATAAAAATTTCACAACCTTAAAAATATCTGCAGAAATACCCAAAATGTCGGAGACACTGTGGGTATCAAAACCCACAGTGCCCCAGGGAATATGAAATTTTCTGCAGTGAACTAAAACATGTTCCACCGTCACAGGGACGTGGCAAGCCTCACAAAGGGAAGCGTCACCGCCACATAAAATGTGGCGGTGTGTTAACCGTGTATGACCTATACGAAGTCTGGTCAGAACAACATCCAAGCCCCTGCTCGGAGTGCTGTCCGACACCGGCCAAATCTGCACAGAAGGATGTATTGCTTTCAATTTATTGTTTGTAACAGTGGGGGATGACCACCTCTCCTGCCACTTCCTCCTGATAAAATCTGATATATGTGGCCTAAGATCGGCAAAAGGGACAGGAAAGTTGCCTAGAGTACCATGAACGGCTTCCTTAGCTGCAACATCTGCCTCCTCGCTGCCTGGCAAACCCATGTGAGCGGGAATCCAGCAAAATTGAAGTCTCTTGCGACGGGAAGCTAAACGATACAGCCACTCCTGAATTTGCTGCACCAAAGGGTGATTGCTGGAAAAATTCTGAATGGCTGTAAGGGCACTCAGTGAGTCAGAGTATAGGGTAAACTGGCTGTCCCTACTGTCAAAAGCTAATTTTAATGCATGGGCAATAGCGTGAAGCTCAAAGGTAAAAACTGAAGCCGCCTCGCCTGATGCAGTTTCCTCAAGGATGACTGCGCAGCCAACATCAGAATCCAATTTTGACCCATCTGTGTAAATTTTAGTGGTTAAGGCATGAATCTGGGAATGTTCAAGAAACAGGACTTTAACTTCAGCTGATAATCTCGAATGCTTAGAACAGGCCGGTTTGCAAACATGGGCCTCTGGAATAATCCAAGGAGGGATCAGAGAAAAAGAGATTTGCCGTACCTGGACGTTGTGGAAGGTGTCCTGTAAAAACCCATGCATACAGATATGAAGAGGCCTTGGAAAACTCTTATGTTCCTCATACTTCCGTGCCAGATGAAAGTCCTTCATCAGATGGTAAACAGGGTTAAACAGGGAAGTCTGAGTCTTAAACAACAGCCGCAAACTAAGGTTCACTCTGCGAAGATCAAAAGGTAGCTCACCCGCCATAATGTACAGACTCCCTGCAGGGGAAATGCGGAAGGCACCCGTGCAGATTCTCATTGCTGAGTTATGAAGCTTGAGGGCAGACTTGGCCACTGAGGAGTATATCTGACAACCATACTCCAATTTGGAACGACATAGGGCATCATATAGTCGAAGAAGTGCTGGTCTGTCAGCACCCCAAAACTTCCCACTAAGAACCTTAAGGATATCTAGAGATCGTGTGACAGTGGCCTTTAGCTGTAGAATATGGTCCTTCCAAGTGAGTCTACTGTCAAGAGTAAGCCCCAAGAAACGCACCTTATCTTCATAGGGCAAGATTTTCTCTCTCAGGAGTAGGTGAGGAACTGCTGCTGAATTCCTCCTCGAGAACTTGATAGCCATGGTTTTTTGGGGAGAGAAGCGAAAACCCCACTCCTCAGCCCACATTTGTGCTGCATTGATGGCATTTTGCAACCGCAGTCTTGCAGTATTACGGTCAGCTGCAGTACAGTATATGGCAAAGTCATCAACATAGAGTGAACTCTGGATCACAGCTTCATTCTCAACTCTTTCAGCTACTCCATTGATGGCCATGATGAAACACGTGACACTTAAAACGCTGCCTTGGGGTACCACCTCGGGTTGCAGAACTTTGGGGGAGACTGTGTGACCAATTCGGACTCGGATATAACACGTGCGAAGAAAACTCTGCAGGAACTGGAACATGGTCCCACTCAAACCTTTAGATCGTAAGCTGGACAATGCACCCATATGCCATGTTGTATCATATGCTTCTCCAAGTCAAAAAAGACCCCTAGAGTATGTTTGTTAGTAATGAATCCATTCTGAATATCTGTTGTCAGGCGCAAAAGAGGGTCCATGGTGGACCGATTTCTACGAAAACCGAACTGCACGGAGGAAATGTGGCCTCCAGTCTCCAGCCACCAGACTAACCTATGGTTAACCATCTTAAATAATTTGCACAAACAACTGGTAAGTGCTATAAGTCTGTAACTTGTTGGAAGTGTGGCATCTCTTCCTGGCTTAGGAATGGGAATAATGACTGACATCCTCCAGCTCTTGGGAAAGGTGGCAGAGAACCAAATTGCATTGTAAATATCTAGCAAAAGTTGCAGATACTCATGTGGAATGTGGCGAATCATGTAATGTATGCCATCTTCACCGGGAGCAGATGACCCTGTGGCTCGTAGGGGTTGAGTCAATTCTCGGAATATAAAAGGCCTATTATATACTTCCTGGTCCAACACAGCAGAGCCCATAGGGGGTGCCGATGGACGCCCCACTGAGCCGGAACTACTTGCATGGTCTGGCACTGCAGAGCCCAAAGGAGGTACTGACTGGCGCCCCGCTGAACCTGAAATATAAGCAAAATAGCATACAAGGATGTTAGACACCTTTTCCGGGTCTGAAACCACAGCTCTGTCCACCTTCAGACAAGGAGGTGGATGGGGAGCAAATTTACCAGATAGCTTCCTCACTTTAGCCCAAACTCTCCCTATGGGTATTTTAGATGTAACACTTTCTATATATTTGTGCCACAAATTACGTTTAGCCCATTTAAAATATTTACGTTTTTTTGCTAATGCTCTACGATATAATAAATAATTTTCCTGAGAAGCATTGTGCTTATAACGTCTATAACAAGACCGTGTAATGTGTCTCAAGTTAATACATGTTTTATCCCACCAAGGGACAACTGGACGACGAAAATTGCCAGAAGAACTGGGAATAGAAACCTGAGCACTCTCTAAGACCTGCGCAACGAAGTAATCATACGCTTGGATGTGAGTCTTAAAAGATGAGAAATCAACAGAACAATTGAAGGCAACAGAAAACTTTTCCCAGTCAGCTTTATCCACACACCACTTTGGAGGTGCTGATGGAGGCGATCCGTTAAGGGTGTCAGTTATGACTGGGAAATGGTCGCTACCATGCAAACATTGTGACACAGACCAATTGAGAGAGAGCAATAAATTGGAGGAACAAATACTTAGATCAATGGAAGAGTAGGAGTTAGAGTGCAATGTGTGGTGTGTAGGAGCACCATCGTTAAGTAATGATAGATTCTTTAGCAGGAGTAATGATTCAACCATAGCACCACGTTCATCAGTGGAGTTCCCACCCCACAGAATGTTGTGGGCATTAAAATCCCCAAGTAACAAAACAGGAGGTTGCAGCATCTCCACCAGCTCCAGGAGTTCATCCAGCTGTACCGTGTCATCGGGCGGGAGATACAGTGAACAAAGAGTGTACAGTTTGTCCATTAATACCTGCACAGCACAGGCCTGCAAGCAAGTTGGAAGATCCACTCGAGTATGATAAATACTTTTTTTGATGATAATGGCTGCCCCACCTTTTGCCCGAAGACCTGCGGGTGGTAGTGAGCTATAGTACACGTAGTCGAGTCCTGGGTTGAATGGATGATAACCCAACTTCGTTTCTTGCAGGCAAAGGACATCCCAGTCAAACGTGTTCTTCAAGATAGCAATTTCGTCGCAATTAGCGAGTAAACCCCTACAATTCCACTGAATAATCGTAGGCATGATATGCTGAAGAGGATGTGAGCTGTACCTACCGGGACTCAACATGTGAGGATGCCGCAATTTCCATATGAAGTTCTGATCGATCACCTTCTACGACTAAACGTTTACGGTCCAACCAGTTTAAGGAGCCACCTCAACGGTTCTTTTGCACCTCTTCCTGGTGTGTTGTTCCAGGATGGCGAGGGCTATGTTCCCTAGACCGAGAAGGGCGCTCCTGGACGTTTCTACCATCGTGTGTAGTGTTAAAGCCCAACTTTGATTTCTTTTGAGTAGGAGAGGTGGCGAGTAGTGAAGACTTATTTTTCAGAGGTAGACGCTCCACTCCCT